>NW_025060635.1:0-4106 GCF_019279795.1 Protopterus annectens | reverse complement strand
GGGGGGGGGCCCCCCCCCGTCCCCCCCCGGGGGGCTGGGGGAAGGCCCCCCCCCCCCCAAAAATTGGGTTCAAACCCAAACCCCGGCCCTTTTATGCATCTTTTGTTTCCCCCTTTTTCTTTTTCTTTTTTTTTTTAACCTACCCAACCTACCTCCCCAGCTATACCGACTTCCTTCACCTGACATACCACTCTCACCTAAAAAAAAAAGGGCACTCTGTACCCACAAAAAATTACCCCCCATACATAGCTGTCCATGTCGCACACATGTCTGTTTGACATTAAACAGTTAATTACAATTGGCTCTACAACAAATATTAATGTTGTCCTGACACCCTCTCAGGGTAAAAGGGTTTTCCCAATGTCTCACCAAAATACATGGAAATGCACAGCTGTTGCTGCCCAAAAACATGGGCATCTATGGGCCTTACCTAACCCTCCTGCAAATCCCCCGCTTGTTTCCCCACTGTCTTACCCTCTTTTTGACCCCCTTTTTACCACTTTCCTGTCACCCCTTTTCTTTTCTTTCAAAGAAATTAGCGGGTGTTTGCGGAGCTCACCGCCAGTGTGCTGAGCTGAAAAAAGCAGACCTGGTTTAGTGCTTAAAAGTGCCTTTATGGCACTTTGATTGACAGGTCCTGTACTCAGTTTGAAAGTTTTAAGAAAAAAAAATTCCCACTGTCAGTCTCGAACCCGGACCTTGGTAATATTAGTCTGTATGACCTACCACTAAGCCATGCCTGCTTTACAAGAACACAGTGCTAAAATAAATATAACATGTAATAGTAGGAATCAGTATAAAGGCAATATAGGAGATGTACTATCAAAAGCATGTCAGGTAGAGTTTTAATGGCCAAATTACTGGATTCCCATCTAGTTCAGTGTGAACAGAAACAGCCCTGCTACCTGTTAGCTTGTACATAATAATGTAAGGTAATGTACATATGTGAAGGTATGTATATCTACACATACATATATATAAATATATATTTACATATGAAATATAGTCGAGGTTTAGTAGCCAAAACACTCTCTACAGGAAACAGTGAACATAATTGCAGCAACCTGAATCTGCAACACAGCCTGACCCCTCTGTGACCTACTTACCCTTCTAACTGCTTAAAGGTGGCCTCAGCACTTTGATTGACAGGTCCTGTACTCAGTTTGAAAGTTTGCAAAGTAAAAATTCCCACTGTCAGTCTCAAACCCCGGACCTTGGTAACATTAGTCTGTATGACCTACCACTAAGCCATGCCCGCTTTAAGAACACAGTGCTAAAATAAATATAACATGTAATAGTAGGAATCAGTATAAAGGCAATATAGGAGATGTACTATCCAAAGCATGTCAGGTAGAGTTTTAATGGCCAAATTACTGGATTCCCATACTATTTCAGTGTGAACAGAAACAGCCCTGCTACCTTTTGCTTTACAATAATTTAAGGTAATGTACATATGTGAAGGTATGTATTCCAAAATACATATATATAAAATATATTAATACATATGAAATATAGTTGTAGGTCTCACAGGAAACAGTGAAGATATATGCAGCAACCAGAATCTGCAACACAGCCTGGCTCCTGTGAGACCTACTAACCCTTTAACTGCTTAAAGGTGCCTCAGCACTTTGATTGATAGGCCCTATACTCAACTCAAAAGCAGAATATGAGCATACTAGTAGGCCCTACCACAAGACCATTGTAACACTAGTCTGTATGACCTACCACTAAGCCACGACTCTAAACAGGAATATAGTGCTAAATAAGTGGAACATGTAATAGTAGGAATGAAGATAAAGGCAATATAGTATGTCTACTACCCAAAGCATGTCAGAACTTTTATAGTCCCAATTACGGGATTCCCATACTAGGTAGTGTTAACAGAAACAGCCCTGCTAATTGTTAGCTTGTACGCAATAATGTCAGCTAATGTACATATATGAAAGTATGTATATGTACACAGATATATATATAAATATTTATATAGCAATACATATGACATATAGTTGTAGGTGTCAGTATGCATACACACTCACAAAGGGGAACAGGCAAGATAAATGCAGCAACCTGAATCTACAACACAGCATGAAGCATGGAGATGTACTAACCTTCCCCTCACAAACACTGTCAACAGCATACCAGCATGGTCCACCCCCACAATCTGAAAGGGCAACGCCTATCTCACATACCCTTTTATAGCAGTGTCCTGAAATCACAGTGAGACATGCAATCAGTAAACCCCCTTGCAAACAAAAGCTGCCTTACAATTGGTGCAGAGGCCATCACATGGACCTATGCAGATACCTACAAAAGATTGAGTACCCCCACCACCAGCAATACATTTATTGCACAAAACTACGGGAAAAAGAGAGAGAGAGAGACAGAGAAAAAACCAAAAAAAAAAAAATTTAAATGCCAGCAAAAAGCAGCAAACAGCAAAGGGGGCAAGCAGCAGCAAGCAGCACCACTGGAACAAAGCTGCCACAAACACAGGTAATGCAAAGTAGCAGGTTAATCCTGTGTATACTGTGACACCTCCCAAATGTATCATAGTTCACTATCTATAGGTATGTCCATGAGATAGGTTGTGTGTAGATAGTCATGAAATATAAACATATGTAATATTGTTGTACATGTGGGCCATAACTAACACTTCCATAGCTTAGAACACAAGGCCAGTTGTGCATATGATGCAGTAGTTCCCAGGGTCAGTAGAGGTTCCTCCTCATTGGTGTGGGACCACTGTGTATGTATGGCACTGTTCAGGTACATATCCTGTAGTATGGCCGGGGATTAATATCAGTCTGTCATGTGGTGCTATGTCCTCCAGGGGTGAATGTAGCACACATCCAGGGATACCATTTCGTAACAGTGATGATATGTGTTCTGCAATGATGAGGGTGGCTCTCACCTGGACATGTGAGAGGATAGGGAGGTTACAGTCATCGGGGATAACTAATACAATGTGTGTAGGACAATGGGGGGGAGGTACCTGCACCTAAACTGTCTGCAACAATGTTGGCAATATCTGTGCATTTGGTGAATGTGAAGCATCTTAACACTGCAGACAACAGATGCCTTCCCGTCATGTGAATCTGCCCTGTGCTGCAGTAGCCTCCTACTATTGTTATACAATATGCCTGTATCTGTAGTCCACTGGACAGGATTAATAAGTGGTGTGCAGTTGTTCTGGGTTAGATAACTGTGTGCACAGTACATGCAGTATGTGGGATGTCTGTGGTAAGCATATGCAAAGGTGCTGGCGGTGTGTGTTGTGGCTTCCACTGGCCCAGTGGGCTGCATGGATAGCATCACTGTCATAACTACTGAATAACTGTGTAATAACATGCATACATAGCAAGGTAGTGTACTGTGCTTGTGGTGTTGTTCGGATATGTATATCCAGGCTGAGTAATGTGTGTCCACATCACAGGGTTGGATGGCAGCACACATCCAGTATGTATGGATGAACACCCAGAATGTGTCAGATGTGTCACCTGTGCAGACGTATCTGGCCATTACCTGTGCATCCCCCACAACACACACACATGCAACATATGGCAGAAGTACTATAGCAGTACACACATGTTCATAGGTTCATACTAGGCTATCTGCCCGAGGGCATTTACAAGCCTAGCCCATCGTTTTTTGGCTTACGCCACCCCTTTAGTATGGGGAACTATACCCATTATTTTGCTGTGCCTCTGTCGAGCAGTGACACTGAGGTAATCCCTGGGGTATATCTGCGATCTCCCATCCATTGGTCAAGATTTCTCTTGAACAAGGCCAGCGAGGTGCTCTGCCTCACATATACCGGGATTTTATTCCACAGCATAGGGGGTCTTTGGGTGATGAATCTATCCCTCCAGCATGTCCTATTAATAGCCGTGTCGAGGTTTAAGTCTCCGCCCCTTTTGGCTCTTGATGGAATTTTAAATTTTTTTATTTGGGGTTTGGAAGCAAAAAATTCATTCAAATTTCTGGGGGTTTGAAAAAATGGCCTTGGTATTTGGTTGGGCAAAGGTTTCCCCCCTTTTTGAGGGGGAAGGCGAAAAGGGACTGGGAATAGAACCCTAACCATGGGACATGGGCCCGGAGGGGCCCAA
>NW_025060634.1:0-5262 GCF_019279795.1 Protopterus annectens | reverse complement strand
CATACCCTGAGTATACATTATAGGAAATACAATAAAATTCCATTCCCTATGCTTAGGGGCGTGAATATAAAGTTCACGATAACTAATAATAATATTTAATGGGTAACAAACCATATGTTTAGGTGTAATAGGTGAAGTACAAAATTCCTTTAGTAACCATAACATGGGTTATTTACAAATGTATTTTATGTGTTAATGAGATTTTCATGAAGTGTATGCTAATTAGTCAATAATCTTTCCATTTTTGTGACATATGACTGATCTATTATTAATAAGTAATGCTTTTATTAGAAGAGATAGTATATAAATTAAAGTCTGGAAAAATGCCCCTTGAGACCAGCTATTAGTATGTTTCTTTAGCTAGGTCTATTAGGTGCCCATAAGAAATTTAACATTAGTGTGTTCAGTTTCTTGATAATTATTTTGTAGGTTGAGTATTATTGATTGTATTAAGTATAAAATCTTGGGGAATATTATCATTTAATAGTGTAAGTCTCTCCTCCATAGTAAAAACATATTATTATTCCGAATTATTAAAAGATTTTGTATATTAAGAAACAGGTATTAGGTATTATATATAATAGATTTAATATCTTTAGATAGTATTATACTAAATAAGTTATCTGACCTGAATTGGGTACATATTTAGTAAAATCACTAATGAGAATATTTTCGTGTATATATAGGTAGTATTTTAGTTTTCTTCATTGAATATTAAACCAGAAATACTTTTTAAAATTCATCATGTTATCAAATAGAGACTGTATGAAGAATTAGATCCTGCTGATGTAATTAAGAACATCATCTGCAAAAGTTGAATTTTGGATGTTGTATTTTCATCTATTTCAAAACCACACTCTATGTCAGTGCTGTTTCTGATCAAATTAGCCCAAGGCTCCATTACTAAGAGTGAATAATAGTGGAGAGAAAGTGGACATCAACGAACGTACCTTTAGAATGGGTATTTTTGTGAAACATATGTTCCTACCTTAATATAAATAGCGTTCCTTTGTATAAATGTTCAATTAGATTTACAAATGCATCCGGTAGTTTGGTTGCACTTCCATTACAAGGTAAACAGATAGTCCCAACTTACTGAATCAAATGCTGAACTTATATCAAGACTAATAAGTGTTAAATCTTTCTTTTCCTATTTGCCAAAAATTCTATTAATGTTAAAGTTCTTCTTATATTATCAAAAAGTATTTCTATTTACAATGAAGCCTGGTTCTGATCTATATCTATAATGCCGGGAATGATTGTCTTCAATCTATCAAAGCAAAAGATATTCATAAACATTTTATAATCAACATTAAGTAAATAGAGATAATGCGATATAGAAGAAATATCTAGTTGGATCTTTATTAGGTTTTAAAATTGGCTAAGAAATAAATGTATATTGCCAAGATGGGGGTTATTAACCTCAGTTTGGGCCAAAATAAAAACCTTATGTATTAATGACATGTATTTTAGAAAGGATTTTATATATATCTCTGATATAATACCATCATTACCCAGTGCTTTGTTTGATTTAAGCTTATTTATTTGTGTAATAACTTCTGTATATGAAAATACTCTTGTCCAATAGTTTAATCTGTTGTTTATTAAGCCTTTTATTCCATATTTGTGGTTATAAACTCCCTTTATTTTATCTTTAGGTTCCATGTTAATATTATTATGGTTAATTTTGTGAAAGTGAGTTTCTAAATTCATCTAGTATTTCTAATTGTACTAGAAACATTCTTCTTTTTCCTTAGAGAAAATATTTCTTTGATATTATGGTTTTGTTTATTCAACCTTTTGTTTTATTTTTAAGTCTATGTAAGTATTTGGGGCTTATTGAAGTAAGACAAAAACTTTGTATTTTCTTCAAAAGTTATTCTTTAACTTTATGAGTTAAAATTTCTTTGTATTTCTCATTTAGTTTACATTTTATTTCTTCAATAACTTTGCTTGTCCTATAATATTTTCTTTATTATTATGTTTTTTCTATAAGAGTCTAATTCTACTTTGAATATCTAACAATTCCTTATCCCTAAGATTTCCTTTTTATTATTATACCATCTGATACTTTGTCCATATAGATATGATTTTAAGGCATCCCAAGCATAAACAATGGAGACTTCAGGAGTGTTATTTATGTCTAAAAATGTTTTACTTCTGAAAGTATATATTCTTTTATAGTCTTTTAGTTGAGTTAAGTATGCTGGTATCCTTTTGATTCTGAACATTATGAGTATTTTTTATCATATGAATTCTAAAAACAATTGAATTATGGATCAGATATAGGACATATGAAATGATTTTGGAATTAATTAAATCTGTTACCATCTGGTTAGAAAATAAAAGTTACACCCTATCTATTTTTGAATAAGTTTCTGTATCTCGTTAGAAAAAAGGTGTATGGTAATGATTTTGCTGAATCTATCTGATTATTAATATCATTCAAATGATAAGAATTAGCAAAATCCTTTAAATGTTTTGCATTAGATGTAATTCATCTCTTTCCTATAGTGGTAGTATCACATTCATGTAGTATACAATTAAAGTCACCAGCTAAAATAATATCTCCTATAGAGAAATGGATATGATCTTTATCAAGATGATGTTTCACTGTATTAATACCAAATTCCAGGTATCCAATACATTAATTAAAGTGTAAGTCTTCCCATTAATTTGTATTGTAACCATACAAAAACATTCCTTTGTCATCCTGGATAAGACTTAATGGTTTAGCCAGAATGGGGTATACTTTTTATTCCATAAAATAGCCACTCATCTTTTTTTTTCTGTAGTAGTGCTCTGAACTAACCAATACTGTATATTTGTTTGTGGCTAGTTTATCAATATCTTTTTCAAGAGATGGGTTTCTTTGTAGGAAGACTAAGTTGGCCTTATATAAGAATTAATGTATCTTATTAGGCTTGCCCTTTTACATGGATTTGAAATATTCAATCCATTAATGTTTAAAAAGAAATTCCTTCTTGAAAGATGTCATTTGGCATTTTAAAACTTAAGAATCTTATGGACTCAAGAATAACAAATAACAAGATAAGTAATGTTACATCTCCTCCTTTGGGTGTACCTTTAAATATAGCTGTATTTATTGAATCTCTTATGGGATTTAAGTATAGGATTCAATTTTGTTTGTAGTGACAATGAATGTACAAAATATATGGTGTGGATGTCAAAACTATATACAAATAACAATTGAACAAGTGAAAATAATGTAAGGATTTAAACCTTGCATCCAGCCTGGAGTTATAAGCTCCAACTTAGAGTAGTATTTACCACCTCAAGTTAACCCCCTATACCCTAAGCAGCAGTCAATGTCAGCTACCACCTTATCAATTTAATACTAGTTATATTTAACTGAAGTTAACAGTTTTCAATTCAATTATCTAGCAAGACAAGACTACACATTACTCCATAAAACAGCATCATTATAAACTAAAATAAACCTTTTTTTTTTTTTTTTTTAAATCTGTTCATACTACTACTATAAACATCCATGTAATATAAAACACTTGTATTCAAATAGCATTCAAATAATCTTGATGTTAGAAATCAAGAGGAGAGAAAAATAAGTGGCCAAGGATGAACACAGGATAGCAGCAGATTTCTTCAGCACCACCAATTACATTGACAGGAATTAATTACTTAAAAAATTAATTTTTGAAGTAATTTTCTTTCTAAATATGTTTGTTTTATATAGTTCTTGAACTATATCTAAAAAAAGAGAGAAATCTTAATAATATTCCTGTCTGAAATTACTTTCGTTTTTTTCCTGTCAGTTTATCAGTCTGAAATGAGTTCAGTAAGACAAATTCTCAAGACTCCAGCATCAGAAAAGAACTTCAGTCTCTGATAATTATAGTCAGCAACTTACTGCTTAAGATGGATAAAATGGATACTAAAATAGACACTTTCATAGAAAAAAGTACAAAACAAATAGACTTGTTACATATGGACCTGCAACAACAGAGATCCAGATGACAGGCATAGAAGAAGCTGTGAATGACATGGAAAATAGAATACAAGAGGAAATCAACATTAGTTCTGCTGAAACAAAATACACATTTACAAACAAGCTGGATGACCTGGAAGAATAGATCTCTAGAAATAACATTAGGATTTTTGGACTGCCAGAAAATATTGGAAGGTAACAATATTACTTCTTTTTAACAACATGGCTCCCTAAAACTTTAGATTTACCAGAAGCATTCTCTTTTGGTATCCAAAGAGCACATAGATCTATAGGTAATACTAACTCTAACAAAACTATCCTGAATCAGTTATAGTTAGATTTCTATCATCTTTTGATAGAGATGGTTCTTAAATCTGCTTGGGCTAAAGCTCCTGTTAAGATTAATGAAACAACTGTGCGTTTTGACAATGACTATTCTTCCATGGTATTAGCTAAAAGAAAAGTTTTTCTGCCACTAATAAGGGAGCTTAAAAAAGCACAGTTTAAAACATACCTTCTGTTTCCTGCCAAGTTCAAATGTTAATGTTCTGACTCCCTCATGTAACAGTTACCAGGTGTCACTGCTGTAAACGTTAATGTTCTGAATCCATCATGTAACAGCTGTCAGGTGTCACTGCTGTAAACGTTAATGTTCTGAATCCATCATGTAACAGCTGCCAGGTGTCACTGCTGTAAACGTCAATGTTCTGAATCCATCATGTAACAGCTGCGAGGTGTCACTGCTGTAAAGGTTAATGTTCTGAATCCATCATGTAACAGCTACCAGGTGTCACCGCTGTAAATGTTAATGTTCTGAATCCATCATGTAACAGCTGCCAGGTGTCACTGCTGTAAAGGTTAATGTTCTGAATCCATCATGTAACAGCTGTCAGGTGTCACTGCTGTAAACGTTAATGTTCTGAATCCATCATGTAACAGCTGTCAGGTGTCACTGCTGTAAACGTCAATGTTCTGAATCTGTCATGTAACAGCTGCGAGGTGTCACTGCTGTAAAGGTTAATGTTCTGAATCCATCATGTAACAGCTACCAGGTGTCACTGCTGTAAATGTTAATGTTCTGAATCCATCATGTAACAGCTGCCAGGTGTCACTGCTGTAAAGGTTAATGTTCTGAATCCATCATGTAACAGCTGCCAGGTGTCACTGCTGTAAACATCAATGTTCTGAATCCGTCATGTAACAGCTGCCAGGTGTCACTGCTGTAAAGGTTAATGTTCTGAATCCATCATGTAACAGCTGCCAGGTGTCACTGCTGTAAAGGTTAAGGTTCTGAA
>NW_025060633.1:0-6743 GCF_019279795.1 Protopterus annectens | reverse complement strand
TAAACTTATGCTATAGTTAATTTAACAGGGTTAAAAAAACAATAATAACATTAAAGCAGACACAGCTCATAACTGATAAAAAATATTTTCACAGAATGGTCTGCAAAAGAAAAAGTTGTTAAATACATTCAGTTTTGGTAGTAATACTTTAATATCATTGTATTAACTATGTAAAATTGCATTTTGATTTGTTGTATCAAACTAAAGGTTTGTTTCTTAATGTGTTTTCTATATAAAATGATTTGAGTATGTTTAAAAACAGAGGGAGTTGTTAGATTTTATGAATATAAATCTGAAATTAATTATGTTGTAAATATACTGAAAGAAAAGGCTTGCTTAAATGCAGAAACAAAGTTTAGTAATATGTGATCAGCAGTCATACTAAATGACCATGGCTTGGAAAAGGAATCTGCTGAATGGACATTCTTCCCTTACAGACTCAAACAGGATGTATGCAAGAGCAAAAATACAAAATCTGATTTTAAAGAATGGACATTTTTCCCTTACAGTCTCAAACAGGATGTATGCAAGAACAAAAATGCAAAATCTGCTTTTAAAGAACACTGACATGTTATTCTGCATATAAAAAATGGACACAATATGTTTCCTAAAACAACAGGATATGTTTATGACACTGTGACAATGTGTTTTCTCAAAAATATGTTTTTCTGCGTGGAATACAGGATATGGCACAAGAACAGATGTTTTTTATACAAAGATCCAAATAAAATACAGGATGTTCACACTGTCAGAAAAGCTGATCTCTGACAATGTGTTTTCTCAAAAATATGTTTTTCTACATGGACATCAGGACACTGTTACAGGATATTCACACTGTCAGAAAAGCTGGTCTCTTACAAGACATTGTTAAACAAGGAAGCTTAGTATTGTTTCTACAGGATAAACAATTCTCCAAAATAGAATACAGAACAATGTGTTTCCTCAAAAATATGTTTATGCATGACTAAAAAGTGTATATAAAGAGCTGTATAAATCCAGCTATGTTAGAGGTATGGTAGGGACACAAGTCCTAAGGTAAATGTTATATCTCTCACATCATCTGTACTATATGAGAAGTAAAGTTGGAACAGTACTTTTAAGCTGTAACGTGTTTCCGTTTGGTTTATTATAAAAAGTATTGGTTACTGCTCTAAAAGAAAAGTGCTGCAAAGTATATTCTCTCATCAGTGTATATTCTGCAAGTTTCTGTATGCAACAGACTGTGAATGCAAATATAACCAGACTTTGAATTTTAGCAGAATCTAGCCAGCAAGACTGAGTGTCTTAAGAACACTTCAAATCCATCCCACAGCAAGAAGCAGCAAGCAGTAAGCAAGTAAATCTCAAAATATTTTTTCAGTTCCTTTTGAAGTTTTAATATGAGGCTAAAAGCAGAACACAAGCAATAAACAAGGTAAAGAAAGTAAATCACAGTACTCAAAATATAAAAAGGCAATAAACCAATACAAAATACAACAAATGAAAAGCAAACCAACCTTTACCTTACAGCAAAGTGTAGCTGAGTCTGGGTGAGCCTTTCTAAAAAAGTTATGAAATGTTTTATTTTACCCCTTAAATAGAAGGTTTAGTTCCTAGCTCCACCCCTTCAGTTCACAAATGATTAACCTTAGG
Source organism: Protopterus annectens (assembly GCF_019279795.1). Lineage (NCBI taxonomy): Eukaryota > Metazoa > Chordata > Ceratodontiformes > Protopteridae > Protopterus > Protopterus annectens. The sequence continues at coordinate 5,111 of NW_025060633.1, read as the reverse complement.
TATCCTCTTCTATCTTATGTATGAGTCCTTAATTGATCAGTTCTAATTTCTGCCTGACTCACAAGAAACAGAGCTGTGGTGTCTTTTGAAGTTTTAATATGCAGGTAAAAATAGAACACAAGCAAAACACAAGGTAAAGAAAACAGATCACAGCACTCAGAATATAAAAATGCAATAAACCAATATAAAATACAACAAATAAAAAGCAAACCAACCTTTCCCTCACAACAAAGTGTAGTAGAGTCTGGGTGAGCCTTTCCAATAAAGCTGTGAATTGTTTTATTTTACCTCTTAAATAGAAGGTTTAGTTCCGAGCTCCACCCCCTCAGTTCACAAATGATTAAAATTAAGTGACCTCTTCTATCTTATGTATGAGTCCTTAATTGATCAGTTCTAATTTCTGCTTAACTCAAAAGAAACAGAGCTGTGGTTCCTTTTGAAGTTTTAATATGAGGCTAAAAGCAGAACACAAGCAATAAACTATGTAGAAAAGTAAATCACAGTACTCAAAATATAAAAAGGCAATAAACCAATACAAAACACAACAAATGAAAAGCAAACCTACCTTTACCTTACAGCAAAGTGTAGCTGAGTCTGGGTGAGCTTTTCTGAAAAAGTTATGAAATGTTTTATTTTACCCCTTAAATAGAAGGTTTAGTTCCTAGCTCCCCACCCCTTCAGTTCACAAATGATTAACCTTAGGTATCCTCTTCTATCTTATGTATGAATCCTTAATTGATCAGTTCTAATTTCTGCCTGACTCACAAGAAACAGAGCTGTGGTGTCTTTTGAAGTTTTAATATACAGTCAAAAGCTGAAAACAAGCAAAACACAAGGTAAAGAAAACAAATCACAGCACTCAAAATATAAAAAGGCAATAAACCAATACAAAATACAACAAATAAAAAGCAAACCAACTTTTCCCTCAAAGCAAAGTGTAGTAGAGTCTGGGTGAGCCTTTCCAATAAAGCTCTAATATGTTTTATTTTAACCCTTAAATTGAAGGTTTAGTTCCTATCTCCAACCCCTCAGTTCACAAATGATTAACCTTAGTTATCCTCTTCTATCTTATGTATGAGTCCTTAATTGATCAGTTCTAATTTCTGCCTGAGTCACAAGAAACAGAGCTGTCATGTCTTTTGAAGTTTTAATATGCAGTTAAAAGCAGAACACAAGCAAAACACAAGGTAAAGAAAACAAATCACAGCACCTAAAATATAAAAAGGCAATAAACCAATACAAAATACAACAAATGAAAAGCAAACCAACCTTTCCTTTACAGCAAGGTGCAGTAGAGTCTGGGTGAGCCTTTCCAATAAAGCACTGAAATGTTTTATTTTACCCCTTAAATAGAAGGTTTAGTTCCTAGCTCCACCCCTTCAGTTCACAAATGATTAACCTTAGGTATCCTCTTCTATCTTATGTATGAGTCCTTAATTGATCAGTTCTAATTTCTGGCTGACTCACAAGAAACAGAGCTGTGGTGTCTTTTCAAGATTTAATATGCAGTTAAAAACAGAACACAACCAAAACACAAGGTAAAGAAAACAAATCACAGCACTCAAAATATAAAAAGGCAAACAATATAAAATACAACAAATAAAAAGCAAACCAACCTTTCCCTCACAGCAAAGTGTAGTAGAGTCTGGGTGAGCCTTTCCAATAAAGCTCTGAAATGTTTTATTTTACCCCTTAAATAGAAGGTTTACTTCCTAGCTCCACCCCCTCAGTTCACAAATAATTAACCTTAAACGACCTCTTCTATCTCATGTATAAGCCCTTAATTGATCAGTTCTAATTTCTGCCTGACTCACAAGAAACAGAGCTGTGGTGTCTTTTGAAGTTTTAATATGCAGTTAAAAGCAGAACACAAGCAAAACACAAGGTAAAGAAAACAAATCACAGCACTCAAAGCATAAAAAGGCAATAAACCAATACAAAATACAACAAATAAAAAGCAAACCAAGATTTCCCTCATAGAAAAGTGTAGCAGAATCTGGGTGAGCCTTTCTAATAAAGCTATGAAATGTTTTATTTTACCCATTAAATAGAAGGTTTAGTTCCTAGCTCTACCCCCTCAGATCACAAATGATTAACCTTAAGTGACCTCTTCTATCTTATGTATGAGTCCTTAATTGATCAGTTCTAATTTCTGCCTGACTCACAAGAAACAGAGCTATGGTGTTTTTTGAAGTTTTAATATGCAGTTAAAAGCAGAACACAAGCAAAACACAAGGTAAAGAAAACAAATCACAGCACTCAAAATATAAAAAGGCAATAAACCAATACAAAATACAACAAATAAAAAGCAAACCAACCTTTCCCTCACAGCAAAGTGTAGCAAAGTCTGGGTGAGCCTTTTCAATAATGGTCTGAAAGGTTTTATTTTACCCTTTAAAAAGTAGGTTTAGTTACTAGCTCCACCCCTTCTGTTCACAAATGATTAACCTTAAGTGACCTCTTCTATCTTATGTATGAGTACTTAATTGATCAGTTCTAATTTCTGCTTAACTCACAAGAAACAGAGCTGTGGTTTCTTTTGAAGTTTTAATATGCAGCTAAAAGCAGAACACAAGCACTAAACAAGGTAAAGAAAGTAAATCACAGTACTCAAAATATAAAAAGGCAATAAACCAATACAAAATACAACAAATGAAAAGCAAACCTACCTTTACCTTACAGCAAAGTGTAGCAGAGTCTGGGTGAGCATTTCTAAAAAAGTTATGAATTGTTTTATTTTACCCCTTAAATAGAAGGCTTAGTTCCTAGCTCCACCCCCTCAGTTCACAACTGATTAACCTTAAGTGACCTCTTCTATCTTATGTATGAGTCCTTAATTGATCAGTTCTAATTTCTGCCTGACTCACAAGAAAAAGAGCTGTGGTGTCTTTTGAAGTTTTAATAAGCAGTTAAAAGCAGAACACAAGCAAAACAAAAGGTAAAGAAAACAAATCACAGCACATCAAAATATAAAAAGGCAATAAACCAATACAAAATACAACAAATTAAAAGCAAGCCAACATTTCCTTTACAGCATAATGCAGCAGAGTCTAGGTTAGCCTTTCCAATAAAGCTTTGAAATGTTTTATTTTACCCCTTAAATAGAAGGTTTAGTTCCGAGCTCCACCCCCTCAGTTCACAAATGATTAACCTTAAACGACCTCTTCTATCTTATGTATAAGTCCTTAACTGATCAGTTCTAATTTCTGCCTGACTCACAAGAAACAGAGCTGTGGTGTCTTTTGAAGTTTTAATATGCAGTTAAAAGCAGAACACAAGCAAAACACAAGGTAAGGAAAACAAATCACAGCACATCAAAAATAAGGCAATAAACCAATACAAAATACAACAAATAAAAAGCAAACCAACCTTTCCCTTACAGCAAAGTGCAGCAGAGTCTGGGTGAGCCTTTCCAATAAAGCTCTGAAATGTTCTATTTTACCCCTTAAATAGAAGGTTTAGTTCCTAGCTCCACCCCCTTAGTTCACAAATGATTAATCTTAGGAGACCTCTTCTATCTTATGTATGAGTCCTTAACTGATCAGTTCTAATTTCTGCCTGACTCACAAGAAACTGAGCTGTGGTATATTTTGAAGTTTTAATATGCAGTTAAAAGCAGAACACAAGCAAAACACAAGGTAAAGAAAACAATAAACAGCACTCAAAATATAAATAGGCAATAAACCAATACAAAATACAATCAATAAAAAGGAACCTTTTCCTCACAGCAAAGTGTAGCAGAGACTGGGTGAGCCTTTCTAATAAAGCTAAGAAATGTTTTTTTTACCCCTTAAATAGAAGGTTTAGTTCCTAGCTCCACCCTCTCATTTCACAAATGATTAACCTTAAGTGACCTCTTCTATCTTATGTAAGAGTCCTTAACTGATCAGTTCTGATTTCTGCCTGACTCACAAGAAACAGAGCTTTGGTGTCTTTTGAAGTTTTAAATGCAGTTAAAAGCAGAACACAAGCAAAAACAAGATAAGGAAAACAAATCACAGCACATCAAAAGATAAGGCAATAAACCAATACAAAATACGACAAATAAAAAGCAAACTAACCTTTCCCATACAGCAAAGTGTAGCAGAGTCTGCGTGAGCCTTTCTAATAAAGCTATGAAATGTTTTTTACCACTTAAATAGAAGTTTTAGTTCCTAGCTCCACCCCCTCCGTTCACAAAGGATTAACCTCAAGTGACCAATTCTATCTTTTCTATGAGTCCTTCATTGATCACTTCTAATTTCTGCCTGACTTACAAGAAACAGAGCTGTGGTGTCTTTTGAAGTTTTAATATGCAGTTAAAAACAGAACACAAGCAAAACACAAGGTAAAGAAAACAAACCACAGCACTCAAAATATAAAAAGGCAATAAACCAATACAAAATACAACAAATAAAAAGCAAACCGACCTTTCCCTCACAGCAATGTGTAGCAAAGCCTGGGTGAGCCTTTCCAATAACAGTATGAAAGGTTTTATTTTGCCCTTTAAAAAGTAGGTTTAGTTCCTAGCTCCACCCCCTCTGTTCACAAATGATTAACCTTAAATGACCTCTTCTACCTTATGTATAAGTCCTTAATTGATCAGTTCTAATTTCTGCTTAACTCACAAGAAACAGAACTGTGGTGTCTTTTCAAAATTTAATATGCAGTTAAAAGCAGACCGCAAGCAAAACACAAGGTAAAGAAAACAAATCACAGCACTCAAAATATAAAAAGGCAATAAACCAAAACAAAATACAACAAATGATTAGCAAACCAACCTTTACCTTACAGAAAAGTGTAGCAGAGTCTGGGTGAACCTTTCTAATAAAGCTATTAAATGTTTTATTTTACACCTTAAATAGAAGGTTTAGTTCCTAGCTCCACCCTTCAGTTCACTAATGATTAACATTATGTATCCTCTTCTATCTTTTGTATGAGTCCTAAATTGATTAGTTCTAATTTCTGCCTGACTCACAAGAAACAGAGCTGTGGTTCCTGTTAGATTTTATGAATATAATCAAAATTAATTATGTTGTAAATATGCTGAAGAAAAGCTTGCTTAAATGCAGAAACAAAGTTTAGTAATAGTCAGCAGTCATACAAATGACCATAAAAATCTGCAATGGACA
>NW_025060632.1:0-5276 GCF_019279795.1 Protopterus annectens | reverse complement strand
ATCATAAAATATTTTATACACCTATTAAAATGGAGTGCCTACCAATCTAAATGGCAATTTTCTGTTTGTTAGCTGTATCCTGCCATTAATAAAATATAACAGATACATACTGTTTGTATCCTTTGATAACATGCAGGTGCAGAATACAAATTCACATAAATTAAAGCAATGAATTATAAATAATTTTGAAGCAATCATTTTATATTTCTGTGGCCCAGTTTATATTTGCGTGTATGTTTCTTATGCATTCTAGTGACACTTGTGCTTCACATCTTATTAGGAAGCTCTAGGTGTTGTAGGCATAGCTGTATCACAAGCAGATAAAAATAATGTACATTACCACCACTTTTAAGGCATTGTCAAACAGCCCATTGAAGTACTGAAATGATTCTTTTTTCCCTCCTTGTCCAGAAAAAAATATTAAACCTTGCTGAATCAGAATTATCAGACAGAAACATTCTGATTCACAATACTGTGAAAATAGAGAAAATGAATGCACATGCTGGATTTCCACACAGAACAATGCACCACATGACCCATAGGCACCATGAGGATAAGAGATATTTAGTTTTGGAAATAATTTGTTGCATTAACTTAAATATGAAACAACCTTCAAGTTAGAATATTTACATAAAGTGTAATGCTGGAGCTTGCTTGATGCAAAAATTCAAATAGTTTTCTTGCACTGTAATAAAATTATGCACTCTCATCTAATCTCATAATGCCCCACTTCGTTAAATTATGTTCAGCCAGTTGTGCGTCATGCAGCTTTGATTCAGTATGGATTAGAACTAACAAAGTATCTTTAAGGTGAAGTCATGTAGTCATTCCTTCATTTTTTTTCACTGAGAAGTGTCATGACAAATGATAAAACTAAGGAGAATGTAAAAACTTTAGAAGAAAGTAACTGTCTCCATGATACAAAGTAATAAAACACAGAGTGCAATCCAGAAGACTAGGATAAGGTCCCAGGCACTGCAAGGGCCACTTAGAGAAGACAGGAGTGAGGGCTAACATCAATCCACTCTTCCTTGGGTTCAGAATGATGACAGCCTAATCTGGTGCAAAATCTTGGATATTCATCTGAAGCTGAATGTGACAGGAAGTGGAAGAATAGATCAGGGGTGCATGTCTGCCAGACAAATTTCATCCTGTAGCCCAAAATTTACAGACACACACAAAAGTGCACATGGTATTTGGTCCTGTGTTGTGGAGACTCCCACAAAACCAAGCTGGCAGGAGGAGGGGCTAAGCTAATAAAATGCTCCACCCTCTGATTCAGCACTTACATGTCTGCAGAACACAGCATTGTACCCCAACCTAGGGGCAAGTAGGCCCACCCTTAAAAGCATCATGGGAAGTGTCAGAGTGGGTGGAATGAAGTCAGATACTCAGGCCATTGGGATTAAGGTGGACACAGCTACTGGTGCACTACAGCTGGAGTATATGAATACAAGAGAATGAACTCCCTTCATGGCTTCCTGATGACAGACCCTCCATTCCATTCTGTCAAATCTGTCAATACAGATTTAGCCAGCAAAAAGGGTTTGGATGCCTGCAGGCATATGGGAAAGAGCAATATAGTAAAATAAATCATTACAATTTTTAATTAAGAAACTTTGTTCCTCTCAACTGTAGCTGACTTTGCTTCATATCTTTGCCTTGTCCATATTTTTTCTGGCAATTTCCTAAAGATTACTGTCAGTCATTTGTGTTTCAAGTTTCTTTATTTTTCGGAAAATGCATGTTGAAGAAAAAATGTTATTCTATTAACTTTTTTCACTTCTTATTGTTCAGAAAATTAATGTTGATGTAAAACCTGTTCTTTTATTAACTTTTAAGAGGATTAGAGAAATATTTAAAAACTGTCCATAATTTTGAACCTTTATTCCTCCCCAACAATATTTGACTGTGTTCAGAAATCTTAAGTAAAGAAGTTGACAAGTATTCTTCACAGACTAGGACAAAAATGTTATGCATAATAGGACGACAGGTGAATGATGTGACAATGGAATCAATCGTTGAATCTTCAATGATCCCAACAATGTCTCAGATTATTTATGAAAACAGTAAAAATAACAATGTCAGTATTGTCAACTCTCCTTAAAAACAAAGACGGCAAGCTTCCGCTACCTATAAGAGCCCTCCACCCAGTCACAGTAGCCATTAGAAAGAATGAAACTATCACTGAGTTCAAGAATAAAGTACTTGTATAGGGTAATGCAGAACAGATCAATGTATGCTTGGCTTTCTATCCCTTCTGTTTTAAGAGTAAGGGAATGGAGTGTAAGACAATAAAAGGGACAAAAAAATTGTTCTAAAGAAATTTATGCAAGTTAGGGGTAAAATCAGGTAATATTTTAAGAGTATGGAGGGAGGGGTGAGGCATATTTCAAATGAGAAGACTAGATAGCAAGAAGTCATTTCTAATTGTATTTAGCTGACTGTGTTTATATAATTATCATTATTCATCATGGACGAAATTGCACAGAACACAGAATATCATGCAATTTCATCAACAAAAAATATCAAAAGTATATTAATGCAAATGTAAGCAATGTATTTACAATTCAGATCCCTATGTTTGTTGTTCTTCTTTTGGCTTTTCCCAGTTAGGAGTCGCCACAGCTGAACTCCAGTCTGCTAATGATTGGCAGTAGATTTTTACGGTGCCAAGGTGCCAACCCGACAGCCAACCTTCAATGAAGGCACACCTGTTCTTGCATGTCTTTCGAATGCCACTCGACCGCAGAGGGGACATGCAGAATCCACACAGAATGCGCTGCAGCCGCAAATCGAATGGGAGAACCTCTTGCTGTGAGGCGACAACACTACCGCTGCACCACCGTGGCTTACATACAATTCAGATCCCTACACTAACCAATAATACTAAACTAATCCCAACACAAATAATTAAAAAAATACTCTAAAGTGCTGATCACAATTGAAAACAATGCATATAGATTTGCAATCATCACTCCACCTACAAGAAAAAAAAAGTACAACTTGAAAAAAGTACTTATCCCCCCTCAGACCCCTGACACTGATGTGGGAACTGTAATCCCACTCCTCTGGAACTTACAGATACAGATGCCACACAACTACAAGGAAAGAAATAAACACAATTTATTAGCAAATCAACTATAATGTAATTTGACCATTGTACCCCTGATATTATATATATATATATATATATATATATATATATATATATATATATATATATGTATATATATATATATATATCATATATATATATATATATATATATATATATATATATATATATATATTAAAATGGGTCTAGGACTATTCAATGAAAGCACATTTCACTGAAACATATTTGACTGTGCACAATTCACTGAAAGGCCAATTCACTGAAAGTTATATATGGCCTTTTCTCCACTGTAGTGTGACCCTGGAGTTAGAATATATAGTAGTGAGGAGTAGCCATTTTAAATATTTTGAACTATACACATGGATACTTGCAATTTCAATAAATTACTCTTTTCTAAACTTAGTATATATCCAAACTATGTGGAAGGTTACACCCCCACACCCCCCAATGTGGAGGATGGTACCCCCACCCCCCTTACTATATATACTAACTCTAGGGTCACACTACAGTGGGGAAATTGCCATATATAACTTTCAGTGAAATGTGTTTCAGTAAATTGAGTTTTCAGTGAATTGTGCTTTCAGTGATTTGTGAACAGTCATTTGACTTTCAGTGAAATGTCCTTTCAGTGAATAATCCTAGACCCATATATATATATATATATAAAATCAACAAAACTAAGTAGACTGTGTGGATAAACAGGTGCTCTCACAACAAAGGAAAATATGAGAAAAAGTAAATGTAAAGAGCACTTAACCATGGCTAAATAAAACACTGATTTAATAAAATAAATAAATACAAAGGTGAGAGCTTTCACAGCCAAGCTGCTTCCTCAGACAATTCAAACTGAACAATTCAAGTATTTAAATACAGTCTCCATATGATGACATCACATCAATTCAGCATTTAAAGATACAACATCAAAAATATACACATCTAAAATATACATAAATACAAAAGATCAGAAACTCATAAACAATCCATATTTGACCATAAAAAATAATGACTATATGTTTATAAAAATCATACATTCATTCATAAGAAATACATTCATAAAAAATATTTTCATAAAAATAATATCATAAAAGTCATACAACATCCTCTCATTTATGTAAAGGTCTATTGGCTAGAATGGGTTGGATGGATAGCTTATCATTAAGTTCTTTACCCATATTCGCCTTCATTCTAATAATCCATTTGAGCTCACTGTTCTCAACCCTGTTCCTAATGGGCCCCTGTCTAACATTAAATGGTACCATCTCTATAACCATGAATCTGAACTCATGTTCTATGCCCCTGGTCATGACATGTCGTGCCAAAGTGTTGGTATCAGCATGTCTGGATATGTCATAAAGACGTTCCCTGATCCGATCCCGTAATCTGCGTGTAGTCATGCCTATATAGAAAGAAAAACAGATCAAACAATAACCTAAATAAACAAGATTGGTAAAATTACAATCTGCTCTCAAGTGAAAACTCAGTTGTTTCCCTGTATCTGGATGATGGAATCCCCCTGAAGTATCTAATATTAATCCCTGTTAGGGAAGGCAATCTCTAACCTACAGTCCAAACTTCTTCTTGGCCTCATCCCACTCTCAGACCTTTCCCTATCTAGTTATTTGATCCCAATACCTCGTTCTTTTGGCAGTTTTCTCCAGAAAATTCCAACCACCTCTTGCCTATTTTCTATATCCCTATTTGAAATCATCCCTGTTTACAAACTCTCTGTCCTACATTCATTTGTTTGCTTAGTTCTTAGGATACTTTCTGCAACTCCCCCTTGCTTTATCATCATCACTTTCACTTTGAATTATAACCTCCTGCTTGCTTATGTATATGAACCTTAATCATGTAGCTCAAAATTATCCTTTCATATCAGGTAGTCGTAAACCACCTTGATCTATTGGGAGGGTCAGCTTGTCCCACGTATGTCTTGTCCTCTTTCTCTCCCAGATAAATTCCTTCAACTCTTTATTAATTATTGTCCACAACTTTCCCTGTGGTTGATTATAACATGCCTTACTTGTATATAAAACTAAAATGACTAACAATATTTTCACTGCATGTAACTTACTCTCCATATATTAAACAAGAATTTCCAGTTTTTATTTTTGTAGTTTTACATATCCTTAGTCATACAGAATTTTATTATTCTTCA
>NW_025060631.1:0-5316 GCF_019279795.1 Protopterus annectens | reverse complement strand
TATGAAGACAAGATGATCAATTTCAACAATTGGCTTAAGTACTGGTGTCATTCAAAGGGGATCCAATGCCTGTCAGCTTGGGATGATATGCTCGACAAGCCACATGCTTCGCTAGGGCGGCTTGCACCTGTCACCCCTGGGCTTTGGATATTGGCAAAGGCTCTTGCTACCCCATAGTGCCTTTTTAGGCAAGGCTCAAAAGACAAACCCACCTCCATAGGTATCACAAGGGATAAGAAACTAAGAGTAATGCTACTCAACGCCAGAAGTCTAAACCTCAAGATGCGCACTCAAACTCTCCTTAGCATGGAGAACATCGATATCTGTGCAGTAACAGAAACCTGGTTCAGGGCTCCCGAGAGCACCCCAGCACTACCAGGTTATACCTCATACCATGCTTTTCGCCCCAAAACTTGGACCGAACCACAAAAGGAGGGAGTATCGATATTCATCAAAGATACCCACACCTCCAGGTTGGTGGCAAAGCATGAAGCATCAGAGACTATCCATGTGCAACTAACAGTGGGTAAAACTGCCTTCCAGTTTATAGCCTGCTACAGACCACCCTCCCAAACCCAGGAACCCCACTCGGCCTTCCTGAGAACACTGGAAAATATGAAGGTCTCTCCAAACACCATTATATTGGGCGACTTCAACTACCCAAACATAGACTGGGAGCATTACTCTAGCTCCAACACCCTAGCCCAAAGGTTCCTAGAATTTATAAACTCAAATGCTATGGAACAACTTGTTACCACTCCCACAAGAGGGGAAAACATACTGGACCTGATCATCACCAACATGGGGACTCTATGCTCCAGACCAGAAGTGTATCCCTCACTGGTAAGATCAGACCATAAACTAATCTCACTGGATATTCACATCCCGACCCCACCCCCTGCCCAGAAAACCACAGTGAAAAACTTCTCTAAAGCAAATTTCACACTCCTCAAAACTGAGGTGGAATCCTTCAAAGCCCCCGGGCCTGTGGAAAATATGGCCCAGACCACAGAATCCTTTATAAACGCATTCTATGAACACCTTCAGGAATGCATGGATCATGCAATCCCAAATAAAACCAAGACCCAATCCTCCAAAGGCAGACGTCCTGTCTGGTGGACCCCAGCCATAAACAAACTATACAATAGAAGGAGGAAGCTACTAAATGATAGAGCAAAATCCCAAAAAGGGAAGGCATCACTGATCAGTATTAGCAAAAAACTAAGGGCACTCATAAAATTGTCTAAGGCCAGCTTCGAGAGAAAAATTGCACAGGACACTAAGGATAATCACAAGGCTTTCTTTAGTTATGTTAGGAACCTGGGTGGTAATTCCCAGATATGCTCAGAATTAGTCCAAAATGACAATAAATACAACGAACCCACAGACATTGCCAACATCCTAGCTGACAGGTTCAGCAAACTCCCCTCCCCACCAAAAGGGCAAATATCTATCCCAGCAGAGTGCTGCCCCCCCTGACATCTCAGATGCTCAGGTAAGAGCCGCCTCTCCAAAGCAAAAAACACAGCATCAATTGGACCAGACGCTGTCCCGAGCTGCTCCTACATGAACTCCAAGAAGAGCTAAACCCAAACATAAAACTACTGTTCAATCTCAGCCTTACTACAGGATATGTGCCCAAAGAGTGGCGTACAGCAACAGTGGTCCCTCTCCATAAAGGTGGTGCCTCAACGGATCCTGGAAACTATCACCCCATAAGCCTGACTAGCTTGGTCTGCAAAGCTATGGAAAGGATCATCATGGACCTCATAAATAATGATATTGGGGACCTACAGACACTGGATCCTACCCAGTTCGGCTTTGTTAAGGGCAGATCCTGCCTCTTAAACCTGGTTGATTTCTTTGAAACAGTCACCAAGGCCATTGACGAGGGGAAGGTGGTCCACACAGCCTACCTGGACCTCGCAAAAGCCTTCGATACAATACCCCACTCGGCATTATAGATAAGCTCACCAGCTTAAATATAAACCCCTATGTCACTAGATGGATTGCAAACTGGCTCAAGGACAGAACCCACATGGTTAGAATTGCTGGAGCCATGTCAGACTCCAAACCAGTTACAAGTGGTGTCCCACAAGGCTCAGTCCTGGGACCTCTCTTGTTTGGTATATATTTCTCGGAGGTACAGGCCAACACGGAAGGACTGTGGCTGACCAAGTTTGCAGATGACTGCAAACTGGGCACCATAATCGACTCTCCAGCTGACACAAGCATCCTCCAAAAGGGCCTCATAGAAACAGACAACTGGTGCCAGAGCCATGGCCTCAAGCTAAATGCCAAAAGTGTATAGTCATCCCCTTTGGCAAAAACAAACTGCCCACAAATTACCACATAGGTGGTAATCCATTAAGTACAGAAGTAATTAGGGACCTGGGGACCCAAGTTGATAGCAATCTCTCATTTGACAACCACATGGCCAAAGTGGTTAGAAAACATTTTATATAGCCCACCTAATCATGAAGGGATTCGCATCTAGATCAGGGAGGTCATCGTGCCTGTTTACTCATCCCTCATCAGGCCCATAATTGAGTACAATGCCCCTTTTGGGATGTACCTTACCAGACACCTGCAGCAACTGGAAAGACCCCAAAAGTACCTCACCAAGAGGATCAAAGGGCTCAAACAGATGCCATATGCTGCCCAGTTAAAGAAACTCCAGCTCTACTCAGTGGCATACCGCCTGTTCAGAGGCGATCTGTGCCTGACGATAAAGCCATGTCCAACCCGGAATTAATGGACATGCTGCACCTCAGAAAATCCAAATCCCATCGAGCTAGCCGAGAGACTTGAACCTCAGCACTGAAATAAATAGGACATGCTGGAGGGACAGATTCATAACCCAGAGGCTCCCTTCACTCTGGAATAAAATCCCAGTCCAGGTTAGGCAGAGTCCCTCATTGACTCTCTTCAAGAGGAATCTTGATGAGTGGATGGGAGATCGTAGGTTTACCCCGGGTATCACTTCTGTGTCACTGTTAGACAGAGGCACAGTATACTAACCTCGAAAAAGGGCATAGCAAAATAAATTTAAAATGGGTGGTGAAAGCCAAACACATTCTGGCTAGGCTTATAAATGCCCTAGGGCAGATAGCCTAGTATGAACCTATGAACCTATGAACCTAAGTAGACTACCACCTATGTGGTAGTTCATGGGTACTGAGTTTTTACCAAAAGGGATGACAGTGCACTTTTTGGCATTAAGCTTGAGGCCAATGGCTTTGGCATTTGTCTCAGCAAGGCCCTTTTGTAGGATGTCCACATCTTTTGGAGTTTTGATTATGGCTCCTAGTTTGCAGTTGTCTGTGGACTTCGTTAGCCAAAGACCTTCTGTGTTGGCCTGTACTTCAGAGAAGTAGATACCAAACAGGAGAGGTCCCAGGACTGAACCCTGTGATACTCCACTTGTCACTGGCCTGAAGTTGGATTTGGAGTCTGCTACTTTCACAGTGTGGGTTCTGTCAGTGAGCCAGTTTGCAACCCATCTTGTGACATAGGGATTTATACCTAGTTTAGTGAGTTTATCTATAATTCCAGAGTGGGGGATGGTGTCGAAAGCCTTGGCGAGATCTAGATAGGCTGTGTGAACCACCTTACCCTCATCTACGGCTTTGGTGACTGCTTCAAAGAAGTCTTTCAGGTTTAGGAGACATGATCTGCCTTTTACAAACCCAAACTGGGTGGGGTCCTGAGTTTGGAGATTACCAATGTCATTGTTTATAAGTTCCATGATGATACGTTCCATAGCCTTGCAGACCAGGCTTGTTAGGATAATGGGGCAGTAGTTTCTGGGGTCTGTGGTGGCTCCCCCTTTGTGGACTGGGATAACTGTCACTGTGCGCCATTCAGTGGGCACATAGCCTGAGGTGAGGCTATGACTGAACATGGTACTTAGGTGGGGTGCCAGTTCGTTCTGTAGTTCATGTAGAACCCAGCCTGGGATGTCGTCAGGTCCCATGGATGCTGTGTTCTTGGCTTTGGATAGTGTGTTTTTTACCTGTGCAGCTGTGATTACAGGAACTTTGCATTCTTCCGGTATAGAGATGGGCCCTTTAGGGGATGACAGGGGGGTAAAGTTAGCACTGAACCTATCTGCCAGGATGTTGGCAATATCAGTTGGTTCTGTATATTTAGTGCCATTGTGCTGTAACTCATAGCAGATCTGAGTGTTGCCATTGAGATTCTTGACATAGCTATAGAATGCTTTGTGGTTGTCTTTATTGTCAGTGACGATTTTGTTTTCATAACTAGCTTTGGAGGATTTTATGAGGGATCTCAGCTTCTTACTGAGGCTGACCAGGGAGTTTCTCCAATCATGGGATTTTACTCTTTTTTTGCAACAGTTTCTTTCTTCTGTTGTAGAGTTTGTTTATGGCAGGGGACCACCAGATTGGCTTCCTTTTTTTGGAGGATAGCATCTTGGTTCTGTTAGGGATTGCATGATCCATGCACTCGTGTAAGTGCTTATAAAGTGCATTTGTGTAGGATTCAGCAGTCATACCTCTATTGTCCGTCAGCATGGGTGTCATGAAGTTTGCCACTTCTGTCTTAAGAAGCGTGAAGTTGGCTTTGGAGAAATTTTTTACTGTGGTTTCCCTAATGGGGGGTGGGGGAGGGATGTGGATGTCTAGGGTGATTAGCTTGTGGTCGGATCTGACCAACGAGGAATTGACCTCTGGTGTGGAGCACCGGTTGCATGCAATAACCAGGTCTAGGATATTGCTGCCCCTGGTGGGGGTGTGGATAAGTTGATCCATGGCATTGGAATTTATGAATTCCAGAAAACGTTGAGCACAAGAGTTGGTACATGAGTAGTTTTCCCAGTTAATGGTAGGGTAGTTGAAATCGCCCATTATTAGGGTTAGGTTGTACCCAATATTTTCCAGTGTATAAGAAATGAGGAGTGGGAATCCTGGAAATGGTGGGGATCTGTAGCAAGCTACAATTTGGATTATGGTCTTGACCAGAGTTAGTTGCACTTGAATAATCTCGGATGCATTATGCTGAGCAACTAGCTTGGAGGTGTGGATATCCTTAATGAATTGGACATGCTCGCCTTTAGATTTCGTCCAGTTAGGTGGCAAAGGTGTGTATGAATTATAGCCTGGTAATGCAGGGGTACTCTGAGCCTTGATCCAGGTCTCTGTCACTGCACAGATGTCATGTTCTCCATTTAAAGAGTTCTGAGTGCATTGATTCTCGGTCCCCAGGTTAGGGTGGTGAATTTGTCATTTGAACCTTGCCTAACAAAGGCACTATATGGCTAGAGCTAGCCAGTATCCAATCCCAGGGAAAAGG
>NW_025060630.1:0-5333 GCF_019279795.1 Protopterus annectens | reverse complement strand
CACTGACAGGAAGTCTGGAATTACCCAGCAGATTCTTTAGGATGTAAAAATTTGGGGTCTAATGGGGCCTTTATCATCAGGCCACCAGGGTCAGATGTGGCCCATACCACTAGTCACCCTGATCAATCATAGAGCAAATAGATCAGTATCATGTCTCTCTAGGGCCAGACAGCAGATGGCACAGTAATACTTGTATGCAAGCCTATCCACAAAAATATATGCCTCCTTTCTTTAGAGTAATCTCACATGTGCTCTGTAATGCCCAACTCCTTAACCACTGGTCTTCCATCACTTTGTTTCCATCCATTCCATGTCTACTGATCCTAATGTGTGCAATCCACATCTGACTGTGCTGTTTTGTGTGTGTGTGTGTGTGTGTGTGTGTGTGTGTGTGTGGCTTTTGTTTTGGGTTGCTGTGTGTGTGTGTGTGTGTGTGTGTGTGTGTGTGTGTGCACATGTGTGTGTGTGTGTGTGTGTGTGTGTGTGTGTGTGTGTGTGTGTGTGTGTATCAGTATGTGCCTATCCCCACAAAAAGTGTTGCCCCCCCCCAACCAGCAGTTATGAATTTTTGTCTGGTAACCCTTTTGTTGCTTTTCTCTTCTTACTGTGTCCTGCACACACCTTTTCTTCCCCTTGCAGCTGCAGATATTTTACTGCTGTATAACTTTCTGCAAAGTATTTTGCTACTCTGGAAAATAATATGATAATACACGCAACCTAAGTAATGCATGTATCACTTTATTTTTAGAATGAATCGATGTGTGAGTTCATGTTTGTGGTTCAGATTAGATCTCACAATGTGGAGTATGATCTCTCTGTGATTTGTGCATTGTGCGTGTGATTATGAATTTTCACTGCACAGATGCATTGGCTAGCATGGTTGCTGTGCTGCCCTGAAGCATATAAGTGATGGCTGCCTCACTTTGGATATATAATGACCCCTTGTTTCACTCTGTCGCTTTATAATTTGTTTGAATTCCTGCTATTATTTCTACCAATTTTTGATTAAAGATCCACTATTCCATCTCACATTAAGCAGTGTTCTTTCTCATTCCTTTCCAGTGTAATAAAACTGATATTGTCTTCTATACTAGAGATCTTCGTTTTACATCACATCTAAGTAATCATCAAGACCTCATTTGGTAGCTGATTTTTTGGCTAGAAATTTATTGATAGAAAGTTGAATCAGTCATATGTTCTCCTTCAAAACCAAAAGGGAATGTTTAGTTCCTATTTTAAGTTTTTTGCTGTTGCAGCTATTTTTGTATTTTTCTATTTCTCAAAATTGTTTTGTTTGTGTTTAACTTTTTGAACTAAATGTGTGGGAAATATATGCTTTTATTTCACAGATGATTTGATCAACTATCTTAACAAATGATCCCAGAGGAAATTACTAATGTCTAAAATAGTAAAAAAAAAGACATTTCGAGAAGATGTACAACCAGAATTCTAATCTCATTAAGATATGAAACTTTGGAAGTTGACAACAAATAAGAAAACTTCAGATGTGCATTCCAGTTGAAAAAAATATTCAATATAAATTGAAGCAAATTGAATATAAGCAGGGCTAACTAAAATTAATCTAACTTTTATGTATCCGTCACGAAAAAAAAATTTTAAAATGACGAAAATTAATTATTTTCTGTCATTCCAGCACCTGTCTAAGAAAAAGTACATAATTGGTTCCCATATATATTTCAGATACTGTCTAAACATATTTATATTAATTTATTTCATTCTTAAACTCTCTCTTCCTCATTAAGTAGTCTCTGGTATTCATTTCTGGTTTAAGCAAAATAATGTAGCACTTTGGAACAAATATACAAAGCAGCAGTCCTGCCACTGAGGACACAATGGCAAATATTTCCACAGCTACCATATATTTGCCCTGGGTGCTCAGATAGGCTGGAATAAATGACATCCACACACTAACAAATACCAGCATACTAAATGTAATAAATTTAGCCTCATTAAAGCTGCCTGGGAGATTCCTTGACAGAAATGCAACTATAAGGCTTACAGTGGCTAAAAAGCCCATATATGATAGCATGCACCAAAATGCCAGAGATGAGCCTTCATTACATTCTATAAGGATCCTCCCTGTTACAGAAGTTGTATTTTCATCCTGAAATGGAGGAGAAGCAATTAACCAAGAGACACAAATTATAACCTGAACAGTTGTGCAGAACATAACTAAAATTTTTGGCACTCTGGTGCCTGAGTATTTTCTCAGATTGCTGTTTGGCTTGCTGGCATTAAAGGCAATCACCACAACAATGGTTTTGGCTAAAACACAGGAGATAGATAATGTAAAAATAATACCAAATGCAACTTGGCGAAGCATACATGTTACATGTGTTGGGTAGCCTATGAAAATTAATGAACAGAGGCAGCATAACATAAGACTAAATAAAAGCAAATAACTAAGCTCCCGGTTGTTGGCCTTGACAACAGGTGTGTGATGGTATTTTAAAAATATCGTTAGTATGGTGGCAGAAACCATTGCTGAGAATATGGAAACTGAAGTTAGTGTTGTGCCTAGTGGTTCTTCATAGGAAAGGAATTCAATTACTTTCTTGATGCACTTGTCTTGTCTTTCATTTGGCCAAGAATCTTTAGAGCACCTCAGACACTCAGTGGAATCTGGAAAAGATTAGAAAACAAAGTTTAAATTAAGC
The DNA here is from genome assembly GCF_019279795.1 of Protopterus annectens. Taxonomy (NCBI): domain Eukaryota; kingdom Metazoa; phylum Chordata; order Ceratodontiformes; family Protopteridae; genus Protopterus; species Protopterus annectens. Next base: position 2,655 of record NW_025060630.1, on the reverse strand, counting down.
AAAATTTTTATTATGCACTGATTTGTGAAATGACCATTATTTTTTCTAGGCATAACTAGTAATTAAATTTAATTAAATAAATTTTTATTTTCTTGGAATTAAATAAACAAATCCGTAAGTAAGCATACAAATGCATTCGTATACAGTGCTGTATCCTGAAATCTAAAAATACTTTTTATAAAACCTCTTACTCTGTAGGTTTGTATAACTGTGCCACGTCTAATAAACCATACAATGCTAAATTGCTAAACAAGGCATGTCATTACTTTCTGTATCAACAATGTCTAGCACACTTTGCTTATAGAGTACTTATAATTTGCTGCCAGGTAATGTCCTAAACTCTAAAGATGTATACAGATAAGACTGCAGTCCTATGTTTGTTATGTATTCTGGTTATTTTGCAGATCGTATATGCAGAAGGCCGTCGTCTCCTGTCTGAATGATGCTAGAAGAGTGTACATATAGTTGGCAGACAGTGTAGCTCCTGTCTTTATGAACAGGCAAACTCTCTACTACTTTTACTTTACTTTACTTTGAGGTTCCTGCCAGCTAAGAGTTTCCAGTCTGATATAGTTATGAATAGTATAGGGTCAAAAATAAGGAAGAATGGCAGGAATTTATCTAACCAATATTTTATGGTCAAGTATCAATGCTAAAGAATGACTAGATGTTATAAAATACTAATTCTTCAATCACAGTCTCTCAGACAACTGAATTTATTGCAAGCTATCAGTATTACAGCTCAGTGGCTCAGACACTAGCTCATAGCATACTGGATTATGATCAGATCACCACTCACTGACTCATGACATATAGGATTATGATCAGATCACCAATCATAACCTGCTTATTATGTATCTGAAACATGGATGCCAAGAAATTTGCCTTAAGAGTGAAGTTCTATTGGATTTGCTTGTCTTCATGTGTTATCACAATAGAGGCTGAGGAAACAAAACCTGAAACACTGGACTTCAGGAAATAGCTTGTTAGCAGCTCTTTAATCCTCTGTGCAAACTGCCAGACCTCTGACTGACTTGTTTCCACACTCTAAAAACTAACCCTTACAGCACGGATCTCATACGTCAAACTGAGATTCTTCATAAAAGTCAGTGACAGCAAAGAAAATGTGGAAAGAAGGTTATGGCATTAGTTGTTATGTTTTGCCTCTATATAACTTTACTATTGTGGAAGCATACCTATCAACTGTACAGATTTTCGCAGAATGTCCAGATTGTTGCCTCTTATTTTTGGTCTGTTCCTCAAAGAATTTGTAGTTTTCTGGCAAAATGTTAAGGATTGAATTCACTAAATAGTGACAGGCACTTGAGTTTCAGACTTCATATCCTTCAGAAAATATATAATAATATAAAGTTTATATGAGCAATATTTAAAATCTGTCCCTATTTTTGGATCTTTGCCCCCCCCCCCATTTTTTCTGGCTTTGTCCAGATTTCTTGTGTTGTGTTGAGGTATGTGTGGTTGCATTTGTGCTGGGCAGATTTGAACAGGTAGATGTTTTAGTTTAAGTCAGACTTTAGTATAAAGCTTTTAGAGACAGCTACTGCCAAATCATGTTATAAGAAATAACCCATATTTCATCACTGTTTATTAATTCCACATCTTAATTTACTTATTGTTATCTACACCTCCAGTTATGAAAATTAGTTGCCCCCTTCCTCTGTTTGTCAGCTATGGAATATTTACTGCTTTCCATTTTCTATTGCATGCAGCTTCTATTACAATTAACTTTTTTGATTCCATTCAGTATCCACTTGTCCCCTACCCTCTTTACGTATCTTGTTAGTAAAAGGTTTGAAGTTTTTCTTCTTTATTCATTATCCCCCGGATTCATGAAGCTCGGCGCAAGTCGAGCCCAAGGAGTAGATGCGCCATATGCATATTAATGATGGCGCACAGCATGCATAGGAAAGCGTCTGAGTGCAAGGCATATCGAGTTGCGCAGGAAGGCATGTCAATGTCTGCTTCGAGCAACCTAAACTGCTGAATATTATATTCTGCCAGCAATAGTAATCGTACCTATCAGTGTCCGTGGAGACTGAAACTTATGCAAAGCAGAGTCCCTGCGAACAGAAGATGAAGACTCAAACACAAATGCACGATAGGGAATAATGGGTCCCTACCCATGAACAAATGACAGGAAAACCGTGTGCCTGTAGTCCAACGTAGTTCTGATAGCTATACCATGTGGAAGTGAAACATATCAGATGTTAGCGCACTGCCAGTAGGTACGTCCAGTCCAACGGAGAGTATCACCACCTGACCCATAATTTGAGGGAGGGAACATAGCTGTGCAGATGTGTCCATAACAAAATACATGAGGAGAAATGTAGATATGGGTAGTGACCGTATGACTGAATCATATCCCACAAGCCATGTAATAGTCACATACAAAAGATATGTTCATATTTCAGATACCAAATGTGATAGGAAATAGCATACGCATGTAAACAAAACAGAAGGAGCATATAAACGAGCCATAACAACACAGACACATGTAGGCCAAAAGGAACAGTATGATCCGTACCGTTGACCAAGATTACCACCTGTCTCACTTTGCGAGCGACAGTCCCTCTGTGGGCAGATGTGTCCTGACACAAACATGTAAAACTGGAACAAAAACAAAATCCTCCTGAC
>NW_025060629.1:0-4668 GCF_019279795.1 Protopterus annectens | reverse complement strand
GTGCCTTTCAAAAGCACTTTCAGAATAAAAAATGCAGTTCAATACTACATTTGAACCTTAATTGGGCAGTAAATAAGATCTTATTAATTAAATGCCTTAAAGGCAACAAGCTAAAAAGTCACGTTACAGTTTAAATGAGTACAGACATTGCTTAAAAATGTATATTCTTAAAATAAAAATATATGATTAATAGAAAGAAGCCAACTAAATGCTAGGTATAGTACTATATATGTTCAGGTTGTGCCAATAAAAAAGAATAAAACACCTAGTAATATTGAACCTAATATAAGAATAAACCATGATTGACAAATGAAAATATCAATGGAATGTAAAGATTAAAATGTGGTAAAGTAAATATTCACAAGGTTAGTTGAATGCACCAGACATCCTTGTCAAATACTAAAACAAGGCTAGAGGATCTCTGTCTCACATGTACTGGGATGTTGTTCCACAGCTTTGTGAGTGTCTGGTGATGAATCTTTTCCCACCACACCCATTAATGACAGTGCAAGGTTCGCCACCTGCCCTTGTGGTTCTGAGGGATCAGATCGTAGGTGAAGCATAGTCATCATATGGGTTGACGGGCCCTTTGGATGTCAGGCACAGGTCACCTCTGCAAGGTATGTGACTGAATGGGATGGCCCAGTGGTCAGCTTTACACATATTCCAGACCCTGCATCTGTGGATGAACTGTGAGGCCTTCCAGCTGCTGCAGGTGTCGGGTCAGATACATTCTGAAGGGGCAATGTACTCAATCATAGGTGTAATGAGTGATGAGTACAAGGGACAATGACCTCCCTGATCTAGATGTGAACCCCTTCAAACAGGTGGGCAATGTAGAAGTCCCACAACTAGCAACGGGGTGTGAACAAAAGGTACCGACAAACTCTGTCCCCGATCCCTGGTAATCCCTGTGCTCAGTGGGCCACCTATATGGTGCAGGGACCTGTCTTCCCAAGGTATGATATGCATTTCGGCATTTAGCTGTAGGCATGTCCCGGACCAGATATGCATATCTGGGAGGCCCTTTGAAGGATATTGTGTCAGATTTTGTCCCACTATGGCACCTTTGCAGTCATCTAAAACATTGTCAGCCATAACCCCCTGTGTTGCCTTTTACTGTGGAAATGTAGATGGAAAAAAGTGGACCCAGGAAGAGCCCCATGGGACAACACCTGTGACGGCTGTAGTATGACATTTCCAGCAACTATGACCGTGGGTTCTGTCACTAGCCAGTTTCAACCCATCTGGATGTATTTACATTCAAGCCAATGGGTTTATCAATGATACCTGAGGGGTAATTGTGTTGAAGGCCTTTGCCAGGTGAGGTAGGCTGTATGGACTGGCCCCATCAATGGCCTTGGTGACTGTCCAAAAGTAAACCCAGTTTAAAGGCATGATCTGATTTGACAAGAAAAACGGGGTTGGATGGTATGCAAGTCCCCTATGCTTATTATGACCCATATGACCCTTTCCCATGTTTGCAGATAGGTTCCAAAGGGGAAAGGAAAACCAGGGTCAGGGGGACCATCCTGTGAAGTGGGACTACAGCCGTGCCACACTGGGAAAGATCCTGAGGTGAGGTGAAACAGCTGTCCTAACTGGGGGTTTTAAATTTCCCCAAATGAGAATGGAGTACACAGTCACCACTGGTCCCATGGATGCTGTGTTTACCCTGGAGAGCATTCCCACCTGTGTGTCACAGAATTCCCAAACACAATTTTAAGAATCTCCATGTGGGGGGGGGGGGAGAGACCGAACCGGCCATTATGTTGGCGGTGTAGGTTCAGTCACCCACATCTTTCTGAACCCAGTGTGAGCATATTGGGATTTCCTCCCAGGTGTCCAACATAGCAAAGAAGGTTATGATTGCCCCGGGCCCTGTTGATTTCTGTTGAATTTCCCCCTGGATGTCTGACAGCGTTTTCACATACAATGACAAGGGTGTCACCACAAGTTTTCCCCTCATCTTGTAGTACCCACCTGGTTTAAGCTTGTTATGGTTTCCACCAACTGGATGCTTGGCTTGGTACAAACAGTCTCATTTTTGTGGGATGCCTGATCCATGCAGTCCTGTAGGTGCTGGTAAGGCTTTGAGTTTGCAGTTTGAGTAATGTTTCCCACCCAGGGTCAAAGGAGACCACAGTAGTGTTCAGAATGTCGTTTTTAGAAAGGTATATGTATGGTAACCGAAACACCCACAGCATTGCATGCCAATAGCAGAAGCTATTGGGTTGTCCAAACACATGTGGAACATCATAGAAAAAACCACATGGATGGGGGAAATTTAGATATACCACGGCAGGGGGGCTAGTCCGACCCGAGGGCCCAAAAATAGGGTTTGCATGGGCCCAAAAGGGCCCTACCCCAACCGCCCACGGGGATTAAGCCAGTGTAAAACCCAAAGGGGGTAGCTGAGGGGTTGGCATCAAGTACTTCTGTGGGGCACCAGGGGACCAAGGGCCACCCCCGGGTAAATACAGCAGTCCCACTCCCAGAGTGGTCATCATCTAGGGCAAAAAAATATTTTCCCCCCTAAACAGCAAAATGCCCCCGCGTTGACCATTCGCAATGTCCGCCCCAATGCAATGTCTCTTGAAACAAAGTCAACATAGCGATTAATACAAAAGCAGGAGACCATGCCCCCGTGTTGGGTTCAATTTTCCCCCATGAAATGTGTAGCAGAGCAGGACTGGCAAAAAAAGCAACGGACATGCCCGGGGTTAGTAAAGCCATCCCCAATGTTAAACCCATGTAATAGGGGACAGGTCATGAATCCAGGGTTACTAATGGAAATAGGTCCGTACCAGACCGGTTCAATTATATAACAACATGACAACGGGTCCCCCAATCAGGACATTTTGGAATTATGAAAGGTACATAGACAGACAAATTCCCTGTGACTCATCTAACATTAAGGTCAGGGCAGTTACACTGGGGGGGACCAAACCCAAAACAACAGGGACACCCTGACAATCGGCCTGTATGTTGGGGGTATAAACCCCCGTGATCTGAACATGCTCAAAAATATGCATTTGGGGCCCTGAACAGGGGAAAAAGGGAAATTTTTTAAATTTTTCCCACCTTTACCAGGAGTGATGCCAGACCTAGCTTTATATAAATGTAGCTAAGTACCATGGGGATGCATATTAATGACCCAAAAAGCTAACGGTAGTGGTAATAACCGCAAAGGGAAAGCAGTCCGTTTTTAGACATGGAAATATAAATTTAACGGACGCCCATGCTGCAAAGACTGTTACAGATAAGGGGTTCTTGCCCCGGAACCATCAGAGATATGTTCCAATAGTCACAATAACACAGACCAGAACCCACCCAGAAACATATGGGGAAAAGGATATGCACAAAACCACAATTAGAAATGCACGGGGTGGCCCGGGGATCCCGCAATTTAAAGGGGTTTTCCTCCACCCAAACCCGACATGTCTCATAAATGTCAGCCTCTGAAAGTATAATCAGGCAATGCCATGTAAAAAAGAAATACTGAGAAACACACGCATGTGATGAGACAAAAATAGAATGTGGGTAAACAGATGTGTTTGTGTATGGAGATGGGGCATCAGAACCCACCCCCTGTTAGAAGGTGGACGAATTTCCCAGTTTCACACTTTTTGAGGGACTAGCTGGGTATATGTCCAGTGTCAGAGACCCCTGGGGGGCCCCCAACAATCATAGCACAACATACCAAAGTACCAATATGTCAAAAAAACAACAAAGAAAGTGTCCTGAAAGGACTGGATGATCCCAGACGGACAGATATATGGCCAGTGGAAGCCGCCCTTATGACGGTCCCTAAAGAACAAGAAGGTCAAAAATGACACGCCAGGTTGCCCGAAACACTGGTCAATGTAAAAAAGCAAGATTGAGGGGCCAAAGCCCAAACAGCCAGAACTTTTAAGGAAAGGTATGGCATGGTAATTGATGTGGGACACAGGTAATCCACAGACAGTAACAAAGAAAGGTATGAAACGAGGGGGTTTAATGTATACATCTACACACAGCAAGGAAATGCTGGGCTGATTTGTCAAAAAGAAGATGTAAACAACTACAGTTCATTCCATTTCATAGATAGTTATGATACAGTCATATTCACATAACATTGTGACTTTTATGTACTTTCATATTTATGCAAATTATGCCAATTGTACTTTTGATTCCATGCTTTGGAATAAAAAAAGTTTAAAAAAATTTTTACCATGATCAAACACTACATTCTGGTTTACTCCAAAAATTATCAAAATTTTCAATATACTTTTTATTCCAATATTGTAGTTATATAAACACATTGTTGTTGTTTTTTGTTTCCATTAAGAATGATAACACTGATTTGTATATGTCAATCATCAGACATGGAGCACGTCCACTTAACTATAAAGGGTTTTTTGATTTTACTTTTAAAATGACTCTGAAGGATTTTATAAGGGGCACTTTTAATGATTTGACTGATGACCCCTGTTAGGGGGGAAAGAAGTATTTTTGACTGTGGAGTGTATTTTTTCATTGTCCGTTTGGCCTGATATATGTTCAAGGATGTCTTTTGATGATGACCAGGACTTTTTTTTAAAGGTTTTCTTTGGGGTTAAAAAAAATTTTAACCGGGCCCCTTTACTGGCACGGGTTTTGGAATTAATTTAAAAAAAATTAAAGGCC
>NW_025060628.1:0-5371 GCF_019279795.1 Protopterus annectens | reverse complement strand
CGGGAAAAATTTTAACAGCCAAAAATACTAGTTAATTATGTTCATTTTAAATTCCTTTTTCTAAGGAAAAAACATTAAAAAAAAAATTTTTTAAAAAAAAAAGGTTCATATAAATATACACAGATATTTTTTTTTGAAGCACTTTCAGTTTATGGCTACTGATGTCTTCTAGCACCTTGATAGATAAGGACATATATCTGCTTGTCTTTCTATCAGTTTAGATTTCCAGACATTTTAGCTATCCCTTACTATGTTTTATACAGCAGAGTTTAAAAAGGAGAAATTAATCATCAGCAAATAAAATCACTGCTGTTTTACAAATTCTCTAAAGAAACTAGTAAATGTCAAGCAACTGACAGGTTTGTTTTGGGGAGGGTTGCCATTTCCCACGCTGGTGCTCCTGCAGAATACTACTGATGTCCTGCTGCCAAGGTATGCCCTCGGGTGGGCAGGTGGGATGCAACAAGAAGGTTGGATGTGCATTTGGCAAATCAAACATTTAGATGGCGGTATGGTATACTAGATGGAGAAAGTGGAAGCAATGATTGTATAGGCAACTATAATGAGTAACATAACAACAGTGGATTTGACCCGGTGTGTCAATTATACAATGTTTATATCCCATGTGGCTTTGGGCTTTGTCTACACACATATTGTGTTGGATCTGATTTGAGTGGAAGGGGGAGAGGCTTAGCCCACACCCTAATTTGTTACTGGGTTGCCATGCATTATGGGCATGCATTGTGGCAGGTACTCAACGGGCTATCCATCCTTAGATGGCTCATGCTGTTCCCGTTTGCTCATCTGAATGGTGACTGCGGCTGTGCTCTTCTTGTTATGTTGCCTGGCTGTGGCTTCACCCTTCTTATAATATTGCCCTGGCTTTTACATTATCAAGAATGACACAATACTAGTGTATGCGGGTATATCATGTTACTGTTAGTGTGGACAAGGATGCTTGACAATGCAACTATGATTCTTGGACCTTTCTGCAGACGGGTGTGTTGTCTGGCAGTTGAGAGCCTGGTTGTTCCTGATCAGCGGACCTGTATTTTTGTGTTTCAATGTGACTGCATGAAAGGATGCCAGTATTGGTCTGCAAGTTTGGTGGGCAGTAGATTTGTTGGGGATTGATTTGAGGAGACACTTGTATTATGGCTGGGGCACTTGACATTTGATAAATGTATCCTCTCAATGATGCGTTCTGTCTGGTCATTGGCTGTAAAAAAACTTTTCTGAGAAATATTGTTGTGGTGCCAGTTAATGATTTGGATTAAATGTTTCTATATACAGTCGAAGCAATTGCCAGGAAAAAATGGTACTCTTGCAGTGCATGGATCATCGTGGCTGTCCTCCGATGTTGGAGGAAAAACAAGCTTCTTGGACACCTTTTTGACGTGGTAAAGGTGTTACCCCATGGTTTGAATACGTTTTGTCTCTTTGCTGCAAAATGGGTTGGGAATTTTGGCCTGTAATATTTTCAGACATGGTGGTTTGAATCTTGGCAGCTTCCATTGTTTTGATGTGTTCTCCAGTATACTTTTGTTCAGTCATAGGATTGAATTACTGGTGTTGAGTAGGTCAGGATTGTATCTCCAGCACTTGTTGTCAGCAGATAGACTGAGTGGTTGGGTGTGAGGCGAAGATGTGGGAGTTGATGTGATATACATAGATGTTTGCTTTGAGGGGGTGGTCAAGTGCCCTGCAGTTTTACCTCTGTACTGTGTCAGTTTTCATTGTGCAGGGTCCCTCTGAGGGTTGATGGAAGTGTTGGCAACAAGACACTCAATCAGGTAACAACATTATGAGTGGTCTCTTGGATAAGGGAGCTGTCTAAATTGTGATCTTGTTGTCTCCAGCCATGGGAATTGTCATTGAAAAGCTGAAAAATGCAATCAGAGGAACATATTTAATGTCTACTAAAGAAATATTAATATACTTATACATTGTATCGCATTTCAGTTTATGTTAAACATGAAATATGATGTGGTTTCAGAACTATTCATGTTTTTATTCCAATATGACTTTGCAAATATTAATTTAAACACTGGTTTCGGACTTGAGTAGTCTAAAACAATTGCACAACAATGGTACTGTATTATACAGTAATGTCAGTAAATAGTTTTCAACAGATGTATGAAATATACAGTTATAGATTTTAACATGATGTTTATTAATACCCTAAATTATTTTGAAATGATACTACCTTAATCTAAATATTTGTACCTTTTGAAACCTGCTTAGAAGTAAGTATTATTGAATTACAATAAGATGAGTAAAGAATATATGTATATATTTTAGCTGATTAGATTATCTTAATATATTATTCAATTATCTTTATTTAAAACTAAGAGGATAAGAGAAACTGATCCAAATATTATTTGTGAGGGTAGAAAGTTTGTTTGGTTAGATTCACTAACCAAAAAAGAGGTATATTACCTCATAGCAATAGGGAATGGTTTTAAGGTTAAGAATTACAAGTTTGGAAGTTCTTTGTTTTTTTTATTCTATCACTTTGGTGTCACTCAGAAACATGCAAAAATCATACAAGAAAAACTTTTGAATTCTGTATCCAAGATGGAACTAAGAATAAACAATATTTACATAAACTCACACATAAAACAAACTCAAAACTAGGAAATGAAATGTTTATCCATAAATGTTAATGGTCTAAATAATAGTAATAAAAGGAGAAGCCTATTCAAGTACATAAACTTACATAAACCACAAATAGTTTTTTTACAAGAGACACACTTATTAGATAGAGATATAAACAACTTAAATATTAATAATTACACAGTACTAATAAACTCTCAATACAAAACAAAAAAAGAGGAGTAGCTATACTCAACTCAACTATAACACCTAAAATAATTACTACTCATCAAGATACATCAGGTATGTTTTGTCTAGTTTCAATAGAGTTAAATAAGAGAATCTATTTAGTAAATCTATATTGGATCCCAGGACTAGGATTAAAACAGTTAAACAGCATTTTGAAGAGATAATTCATTTAACTAAGGGTAGCCTGATATTGGCAGGAGACTTCAACTGTATAATGAATGAAAAGATACAGATTCTAAATCCAAAAAAGAAAACAACCCATCTCTAAAGCACTATCAAAATTTATAGATACATTGTATTTAAAAGATATAAATGAATTTGCAGAACCAGACTCACTAATCTTCACATTTTATTCTCATAGATATAAAACTAACTCTAGAATTGATAGAATATATGTTGCCAATGACCTAATAACAAAAATTGACAAAGTCAAAATCATAAATTGTCCTTTATCTGATCATAATGCCATAGTCTTTGAGATAGAGCTTACACCATTTTATTCAAATCCCATTACTAGGATACCTTCCTATATCACAAAATTGAGAGATTTCAAAGAATTTTATGAAGAAACAATAAAAAACTTTCTAGAAATAAATTACACAGAAGATATTTCAGAAATATATGTCTGGGATTCATTAAAAGCAGTTACATATGGGAAGATATTATCCTGGTACATAAATAAAAGGAAGTTATGGAATAAAGATATGCTAGACTTACAAAACAAAGCAGATAAATTGAAACTGGAAATACAAAAGGGTAATGCTACTCAAGTTCAAGAACTTACACAAATCAATAAGAAGTATACAGAATTGCTACACCATAAGATTATGATTAACTTAGAAAAGATAAAAATAAACTCATACTCTACTAATTCAGCACACCTGAGATACTTAACTAATAGAACAAAAAATAATTAAATCTAAGCAAATAAAAGAAATATTTATTCCTTAACAAAAGAGTTAGGGAACTAAATGATATTTTAGAAGCATTCAGACCCCAATTTAACTTTGATAATTACATAAATACTCAAGATACACCTACTAAGGATATAAAAATACTTAGAAAACAATATTCATATTAAATTAACACAAGAACAAATAGACATTATAAACAAACCAATCAATATGACAGAATTAAAATCACAAATTAAAAAGCTCAAGACAAATAAAGCACCTGGCCCAGACAATATGCTACCAGAAATGTATAAATTAATACCCAATCAAGCCATATTTTTATTATTAAAAGTATATGATATAGCCAATAAAGATTTGAATATACCACCCTCTTGGAAATATTCATTGATATCCCCAATTATCAAACCAGATAAAGATGGAAAAAGTGTTCCTCAAAAGGCCAATATCATTACTCAATATAGACTACAAGATGTTTATGGCTATATGCAGATAGGATCAAACACTTTCTTCCTTTCTTAATTCACAAAGATCAAACAGGTTTTATTAAAGGAAGAAATACTTCAGATAATATTAAAAGAATACTAACATTAATAGATTATAGCAAACATAAAGTACTAAATTTAAATGTAATCTCATTAGATATTAATAAAGCTTTTGATTCCGTTAACTGGAACTTTCTTTCACTAGTTTTAAAAGAATATAACTTTCCTTCTAATTTTAATAATCTTATCCAAATACTATATGAAAAATCTACTGCATATGTTAAACTGGGATCATATAGATCAGGCCCTATAACAATAAAAAGGGGAACTAAACAAGGTTGCCCTTTATCACCATTGTTATTTGCATTACTCATAGAACCCTTTGCAAATCAAATCAGATCAAACAATAACATAAAGGGCATTTGTATTAATAAAATGTTAAACCTTAAAATCCAACTCTTTGCTGATGACATACTATTAACTCTCTCAGATGCAAATGAGTCTTTGAATGCTCTATTTAACTCCATGAATAAATTTCAAAATATTTCAGGCTTAAAATTTAATGAAAACAAAACTAAAATTATGCCCTGTAATTGTAAAAAAAAAAAATATAAACAAAAAGTTTTCCAAATATATAGTAACAGAAAGTAAATTATTATATCTGGGAATAAATCTACTCAATGAATTAACAGATTCTCTAATATTTAACTATAATAAAATACTAGACAAAATAGAACAAACAATTGGTTACTGGAATAAATATATCTTTTCAACAGCAGACAGATTATATCTTATTAAAATAATCATATTTCCCAAAATATTATACTTAATACAAAATTTTCATTGCCACCTCCCAAATATATTATTCAAAGATACAATAAACTAATTTTAAATTTTCTATGGTTTCCAAATAAACCCATAGCCTTAAATAAACATTTGCCAGATTGGGAAGATGGTGGAATTAATTTACGGATATTGATTTATATATTACCTCATCTGTTATTAAAAAAATAACACTATGGTTAAATAATTCATACACACCTATATGGAAAAAAGCCCATGAGCAGATTTACATAGAAAAAAAAAAAACCCAATTTAAAAATCACCCAAAAAAAAAAAAAAAAAAACAAA
>NW_025060627.1:0-5229 GCF_019279795.1 Protopterus annectens | reverse complement strand
GTGCAATTCCAGGTGCAGGATATGTTAATTATGGGTTTTAAGTGAGTACTGCAATTGTGGGGCCACACAGGTTCACTATAATGCCTGCCAAGATTTATCTGTTGCCCTTATTTCCCCACTTTTCAACCAATCCCTCCCATTGACAGGCATGCATTCAGCTGCCAGCTTTACTTTGTACTCTTCCTACTCAGGAATGTGTTGCAGGAATGCTATGTAGCTGATCTACTGAAATTTTGCTTTGTTCTGCTGTGACAGTTCTGTTTTCTTGCATGGCACCTCCCCTTCCTGTTTTGCAGGTAGCCAAGCAGTTCGGTTGTTGCTGTCAATGGCCCACTGTGGGTTCCTAGGTGTTAATTACTAATTTGTACTCCTATTTCCATGCTGCAGCATTTCATTATCTTTTTTCCGTATCCTTCCTGCTTCCGCTCTGGTGTGTGCCATGCACAGCCATTTACTGGGTTTACATCATGATTTCATCCATGTTCACATGCACAAATAGGTTACCTTGTGTGCTCTCAGCTAAGCAAAGCTATGGCTACTTCAATACACCCCTATCCTGCAGCTTTGCTTAGCAACAGGCAAACCGGGTTAGCAATGCTCCAATGTGCTTACAGCAATGGCGACACACCCCTCTCTTGATGTAATTTTAATCTTGAGGGCTAACCTCGGTGTTATAATGCTATGCTGTTTTGTGCATCCTTACACCAGAGGGAAATCACGTGCGCATTCAGCATACACCTCTACTTCATGGCATTGCCTACTAATTCCTAGCTACTGTGCATAACACTGTCACTGCCCCTTAGCAACCCTTGCCCCATGAGTATGGTGTAGCATGCCTGCCATTGACTATTATGGGGAAATCGTGATATGTGTTTCATTGCAATTTTATTCTATAGTTTTGTATATTCTTTGCAATCCCCTTTATGCACTGATGCCCTGCACTTTAACTTCACGTTAGTGTGGGCATAATATTAAATGTTCTTTTTTATATTTTGTGCATGTTGTTTTATGCAAATGGCTATATATTTAGCCACTGGCATATATTAACAGCATAATATGTGCGTTTGGTCCGCTGTCATGGCTCCGATTTTATGTTTGAAAAATGTAAACCTTTTTTTTCGGTTTACATTTCTGCATGCTTACACTATGCCTGGACCACTTCCTGAATCACTATATACCTTCATTTGCATGCTACACTGCTGCACATGGGGAGATGAGCATACAGGCACCAGGAGCTATGCGGGCATGGCGTACGCAGGTAGTGAACGTGGAAACAGCTCGTGCCTGAATCACTCGGCGGCCATATTTGGTGTTAGATCGCCGACACTATGCCTACACCTGGCGCAAGCTTCATGAAGCCCAGGGCTTGTGTAAATATGTGTTGCTACATAAAACATTTCTGAATACTTAAAGCTAACTATCCTAATATGTCAAGGTTCAGTCACTGACCTTTATGCTGTTTTGCCAACTAAGTTCATTCTGGTGTTTAAATATGTTTCTGTTGTGCAATTCAGTTGCTGTCCTCATACCTCTCATCTACTTACTTTTAATAATTGTAAATCTTTTTATAACAAATCAATTGGCGTTTCTTTATAAATGTATTATTTTGTTGTTTTTATTATATTATTTTAATCTAAATAGGTCAAAAATGTCCCAAATGAACTTGGCTACCTATATACTTGATATAAATAATCTGAAAAGTGAATGACAAGAGACAAAATATAATTATGATGTGATATGATATGAATATTTATATAAGTGACTGGTATTTGCTGAGAGACAATGTCTAAATGTCCCAAAATATACCTGTTCTGCCCATCTCTGGGTTATTCATACAGAAAATATAAGAGCTAAATAAGTACCATGGGAATGCAAAACTAGGCTTCTTAAGATCCTCACAGATCGAAAGCCTATTAAGTATCTATGAACATGTGAACCAATAAATCAATGCACTTATATTGACTAGGAAGGCGACCAGATTGTTTGTGGATAACTGGGGTAGAGTGGGGGTGAGGGAGTTTCTCCTTTTCCTTGTTGTTATATAATGGAAATCAAGATATTTGTAAACTGCCAGAGGTGTGACATTCCACACGCCTGCATAAGTGTTTTATACATATGTATATATATATATATATATATATATATATATATATATATATATATATATATTTATTTATAGAGAGAGAGAGAGAATTTCACTTTGAAGGATCGAAATTTCAGTACATCAAATCTCTGATCGTCGAAGACCAGAGGACTGGAGTGCTGAAATGTTGAACCTTGTGAATAGAGATTGCCGTATAGTGCAGAACCAGAACTTTGTCATTCTTTCAGTGTAGTGTGATCTCAGAGTTGGCATATTTAAGTAGCAGGGCATGTGGGGGGGTTCAGGGGGTATGCCACCCTGCAAAAACATTTTTGGTGGAGGGGTTTGTTAGTTCGATATTTCATTAGTTTGATCCTCTGGTCTTCACTGATCAAAGGTTTGTTGTATTGAAATTTCGACCCTCCAAAGTGAATATATAAATAAATAAATATATATATCTATATATATATATATATATATATATATATATATATATATATATAGGGAGAGAGAGAGAGAAAGAGGGAGAGACATATGTATGTCCATATATCTTAAAATATCTTGAAAAGAAAATATGAAACTGCAAGTGATTAAACACAAGTAGTCTATAGATAAAAAAAGCTAAACTTTTTTTCATACAGAGAGGCAAGCACCCTGCTGCCCCACACCACCTCCTAATCATATATTTATATATATATATATATATATATATATATATATATATATATATATATATATATATATATCAACTATGAGATCACACTACAGTGGGGAAAGGAGAGATTCCCTGATCTCTACTGTACCATAAATGTTCACACTTTTAAAAAGAAGATATGTGCAAACAACTGTCTTTTAATCACACATGCCAACTTTTTTCATTTGATAGAATTAACTTAAACTATCTCTAAAGAATGTATCTATATCTATATCTATATATCTGTGTCTATCCACAGGATTCATGAAGCTCAGCGCAAGGACGGTTTTAGCCTTGCGCCGAGTGTCCTCCTTACAGATGGTGCAGCAGCACCATATGAATATTTATGAGGATGCGCTGCCGCACTTTGACATGCATAGGAAAACGTGTGTGAGTGCAGGGGGTGCATTGTTCTGGCATGCTCTACGGGAGGTTTAAACATGCTCCTGCCACAGTTGCATTGCAATTCTATTAATGCTTTACTTATTAGAGCCCGACTCTAATAGTAAGCAATGAATTCGGTGTCCATGGATACTGAAATGTATGCTAAGCATACAAGAGTGTCCAGGAACACTGAAATAATATCAAAGTAGTAAACACTCAAGCACATAGTGGAATGTTGAGCCTCTGTCCCTAGAACTATAACAATTAGATTTCCTGTGTCCCTATTTTACATTTGTATTGCTTCATTATTGAAAGTGGGGAGTGGGAGTTAAGAGCGTGTTTTGCAATATCACTGCCTTCTTCTTAGCATAACTTACACAGCAAAATCATCCAAATAGAAAAAAACATGCGGAATTAACGTTAACGTCAGTAGAATAGTGGTTAGATCATCCTCCTAAAGAACAGACATTCACAGTACAAGCTCCAATATAGTGCATATCATTTTCCATGTGGAATGTGTATATGAGCATATTTATACACCTTTTTGCTGTATAATTTATTTTATTTTATTTTTTTTATTTTATATTTGTTGACCGGGCTAGTCCAGCTGGATATATGTCCATTTACAGTGGAGGCCCTGGAAGAAAAGCTCAACAAACAGCAACAAAATAGGACAAGACAATGATATTTACAATAGAAATTGGTACATTACAAAGCTTTATAACATATTCCATATCTAGGATTTTATATTCTGTATTCCAGTAAGGAAAACACTGATGTAAAATAAACTTAGATGCAACAGTAGTTTGAATTAATAATGCAAATTATATCTAAGAGATGCTATAGATTCTAAAGTCACACAAAAATATCAAAAGAAAAACACTCGTGTTAAGTGGATAGAGTATTCAAAAGCAAAATACAAGGATACAATTATAGTGTTCAATCTCACAAGAGTTGTGGTCTTATATGAAAATGGTTAGTCATTCAATTGTATATACATATTTACATGAGGAAAAATCCTCAGGATGGTCAAGCACACTGTCATCGGCGAGGAAACACAAGGTGATGTTCATAAGAGGGTAGGAATGAAGGAAGTCTATAAAAGGGTATTGTGGTTAGTCTGGGTTATCACAGGGGCATAGCCAGTGTGATTTGAGGTAGGGTTTGAGCTTGCTTTTAAATAGGTTAACTGAGGGTAGTGAGGTTAGTTGACATGGGAGGCTGGTCTCCAATGCTTTACCCCACTGTATTAGAGAAAAGGGTGTCACCAGCTGAATTGTTGGATTTAGATATTTGTACAAGTAGTTTATTAGATGAGCGTAAGGTTTTGAGATTGTTATAGGGGGTGACTAGGGATGTGGGCATGGGTGTATTTTTTGAGGTAGATACAGGATCTCTATGGGCTACTATTAGTTGATTGAAAAGTATTAGATTTGGCAATTCTAACCATCCATGTTGATTCAGGTTGGATAAGCAGTGATAGGTCTCTATAGGAGGACCCAGCTGCAAATCTGGCAATATTGTTGTAGGGAGGATGACAGTTTACTCCAGATTACTTCTGCATATTTTGGTATAGATAGGGGAGGCATAGAGCAGGGTAGAGATAAGTGTGAGGCGAAAGCAATGGTGGACCCCAGCTGGAGGAGTTAGGAAAGGGTTTGATTCTAGCAGAGGGAACCTATTTTATCACCGTTTTGTGGTGTTATTAATGTATACCCAAAAGCTAAGTTATTACCTATTAGTATCCGGAAAGAAGTTTGGTGGTTGGCTCAGGAGATATTATAGTTCCATTATTTGAAGTGACAGTAAAGTTAAGTGGGGAGGTTCTGCGAGTGGGGGTGAATAGTAGCATTTTAGTTTTTTTTGGGTTTAAGATAAGACACCTTTGTAGGAGCCAGTTTTTGACTATGCTACAGGTCTTTTGGGTTAGTGACTAAAGTTCTGATTGGGAAGTAGCAGAGCATACAAGTGTGGAGTCATCTGCTTATTGGATGCAGTCCGCTTGTGGAATTACAGAATGGAGGTCATTTGTAAAGATGGAGATGAGTAAAGGACCCAATATGGATCC
>NW_025060626.1:0-5134 GCF_019279795.1 Protopterus annectens | reverse complement strand
TTTATCTCCTCATTTTGCTGCAGAGTAGGCGGATTATGCTGACGCCATCTCCTGGAAGAGAACACAAACAGGATATCAGCAGACTATGTCAGCAATATATACACATACTATACATGATACTGTAGTGATATACTACTACTCCATATGTTGCATGTGTGTGTCGTGGTGGATCCCAAGTACATGGCCAGATATCAGTGCTCAGCCAACACCTGTGCAACAATACCTGCCACATTCCACAGAACATAGTAGCATGCCCCATCTGTCAGCACACACTGACAGGTCCAATGCACAATCTCACTCTGGGGGTTCATCCCAAGGTACTGTATGTGGGACGCCATCCACTAGTGTGATGTGGACACAAGTTACTCGGCCTGGATATACATATCCCACCACCACCACCAGCACAGTAGACTACTTTGATATGTATGTGATTAGACAGTTATTCACTTGTTAGGACTGAGATGGTATCCATGCACCCCTGGGCCAGTGGAAGCCACAACCCACTGCTGACCCCTTTGCAAATGCTTACCAGGGACTTCCCACAAATTGCATGGAACTTGCACACACATTTCTAACCCAGACCCTATGCACAAGGGTAAGGCATCCTGTCCGGTGGACGCCAGACAGGGGCAGATTGTGTAACAATAGCAGGAGGCTACTGCAGGACAGAGCAGATTCACATTAAGGGAAGGCATCTGTGGTCAGCACTGGTACTATGCTACGGTCTCTCATAACAACGGCCATGGCCTACTCTGGGAGGGAAATGGCCACAAACACTATGGATAACCACAAGGCCTTCTTCAGTTATGTTACACATATGGACCAAATGCCTCAGATATGCTCTGCGTTAATACACACCTACTTAACATTCACCAAACACACAGATATTGGCAACATTCTTGCAGACAGGTTCGGTGCACGTATCCCCCCTCCTTCTCCCCCACCAGTTGAAATACTTATCACAGCTGTATGTAACCTCCCTATCATCTCACATGTCCAGGTGAGGGCCGCCCTCAGCAAAGCAGAACACACAGTATCACTGTGACCTGATGGTATCCCTGGATGTGTGCTACATGCACTCCAAGAGGACATACAACCACATATAAGACTGATAATTAATCTTGGCCGTACTACAGGATATGTACCTGGACACTGGCATACAGCAACAGTGGTTCCACACCAGTAAGGAGGCACCTCTACTGACCCTGGGAACTACCACATCATATGCATAACTGGCCTGGTCTGCTAAGCTATGGAATTATTCAGTATGGGATGCATATGCAGTGATATGGGTACCTGCAGACACTTGTTCCCAGCCAGTTTGCCTTTGTGATGGGCTGATCCTGCCTTTTGAACCTGGCTGACCTTTCAAAGCAGTCACTACAGCCATTGCTGAGAGCAAACAGACAACTGCTGCCAGGATCATGGCCTGACACTGATTGACATGTAATGTATAGTCATCCCTTTTGGTGGAACTACGACACAACATATCACATGGATATACCTATAGATACAGACCTATGACACATTTGGAGGGTTCACAGTATGCAGACTATTAACCTGCTACTTTGCATTACCTGTGTTTGTCGCAGCTGGTTGTGTTACCACTGCTTCTGCTTCCTGCTACTGTCACTGCTGACAGCTTAGAGTCACAGTGTGTTTTACTTTTTTTTTCTCTCTGTCTCTTTGTCTCTCTCCCTCTGTCTGCTTCCAGACAGTGCAATGAATGTATTGTGTGTGGAGTGTTAGTACAGGATGCTTTTGTAGGTATCTGCATAGGTCCATGTGATGGCCTCTGCACCAATTGTAAGCCAGCATTTGCTAATTGCATGCAGCCAGTTGTGTACTGATTGCAGTTCTCACTGTGATTTCAGGACAGTGCTATAAAGGGTATGTGAGATAGGCGTTGCCCTTTCAGATTGTAAGGGCGGGGGCCATGCTGGTATGCTGTGGACACTGTTCTGTGAGTGTAAAGGTTAGTATCTCTCTCATGATTCAGGCTGTGTTGTAGATTCACATTTCTCCAATTCCCTGTAGTAAGTGTGTATGCACAATGACACCTACAACTATATATATATATATATATATATATATATATATATATATATATATATGTAAATATACATACATTTATATATGTACATTAACTGACATTATTACCTACAAGCTACCAACTAGCATGGCTGTGTCTGTTCACACACTACTATTATGGAAATCCACTAGTTTTGACAGTAATTCTAAATGACATGTTTGTGTACTACACATCCTATATTCCCTTTACATTCATTCCTACTATTACATGATATATTTATTTTAGCACAATGCTCTTGTGTAAGAGTCATAGCTTAGTGGTAGGTCATGCAAACTACTGTTTCCTGGGTTGGGACTGACAGTGTGATTTTATTTTGCTTTTTAACTGACTACAGGACCTGTCAATCAGAGTGACTAAGGCACTTTTAAGCAGTTGTAACCGGGTTACCCTGGTTTGCGGAGCTCACGCATGTGCACTGGCGGTTAGCTCGCACACACACCCGCTTAACAGTGCTTACTCTGACACCGCTATTTTCTTTGAAAGAAATGAAAATGGGGAGACAGGAAAGTGGTGAAAAAGGGGTCACAAAGAGGGTAAGACAGTAGGGAAACAAGCTTGGGATTTGCAGGAGGGATGTAGGTAAGGCCCATAGCTGCCCATTTCTTCATCAGCAACAGCTGTGCATATGTATGTAATTTGGTGTGACATTTGAAACCTTCCCCCCCTGAGAGAGGTGTCAGGACAACAATAATACTTGTTGTACAGCCAATTGTAATTGATAGTTTCCATGTCCAGCAGACATGTGTGCGGAATGGGCAGTTATGTATGGGCGTAATTTTTTGTGGGTACAAAATGCCCTTTTTTTTCAGGTGAGAGTCGTATGTCAGGTGAAGGAAGTCGGTATAGCTGGGGAGGTAGGTTGGGTAGGTAAACAGACAAGACAAACAAGATGCATACAGGTGTATGACACGTGTGGGGGTTACACAATTGACGGGACGGAGGTTTGGATATCCAGAGCCCATGAGCCCATAGATGGCAACAGTGGAACTGATATCCCCACCCATGGCAGTTGCCACTGTTCCTTCACTGCCCAGGACGGGGGTGTGCTGGGGCTTTTAGGGGCAACAGGCATGCCCGTGGGTTTTGCCACCTGTGCCTCAAGCTGGTGTAGGGGCTTGGGAAAAGAGTCTCGGATCTCCCTACACCACAGTCCGGACAGACGGAGGGGAGTGGTGCCGGCCACACTTGGGGGGAGCCCCATCCTGCAGTGCTTCCACCGCAGGTGGCACAGGGCCACAGGAGGAGGGTCCAGACTGGGCACCAGTGCCAGGTCACGCCAGCTGAGGTGGGGGAGGTGGGTCCGCTGGAACCCGCCTTCCCTGTCGCCAGCATTATGTCAGACAGGGAGTGACCCATTCTTTTTCAGCATGCATTAGTATTCCCACCAAAAAGATATTCACACCATTGAACAGGAGCATCACATGCATAATTTGAACAGCAACACAGTCCAACAACAGGGGTTGATTGATGGCCAGGCCATCAGGTTTGGAGGAGGAGATGCATCCGGACATGCAAATTTTCCCAACAGGACTGTCCTGTTAATTGATTTACCATTTTCATGGAATGTTATAGGGGTTTATGGGGTAAGAAATATTAACTAATACCAATACATATGCTGTACATTTCTAATAGCTGCATATATACACACTACTGTTCTACCTACAGTTTCCATATGAAAACACTTCAACTGGTGATAGGACTGTTACTGCAACATCAATTTAAAATTGTTCTTCATACACACATACAGCTTTGTTCAGCTACATCATCCGACATTTGCATATAGCTATCAGGTGTGGATTTTTGGGATACAGACAATCATACTATCTGCATATTGCAGACTGAGAGCAACATATAGATTTGGGGATACACCAACAGAACAAACAGATTCGCTGTTGGTGATTTACATGCATTTCATTCTTTTTGACTGCAGTATACATTCATTATTCACTGTATTGCTGGATTATATGTGTTATAGGGTGGGGTGAAGAAATAATATTAACACCTTAATACCAATACATATGCTGTACATTTCTAATAGCTGCACGTATATACACACTACTGTTCTAACTACAGTTCTGATAACTACTTCAACTTGGTGATAGGACTGTTACTGCAACATCAATATACATTTTATTGTTCTTCATACACATTCATATCTAGCTTTGTTCAGCTACATCATCCTGCTACATTTGCTTTATATAGCTGTAGACAAGTGTGGATGTTTGGTATACAGACAATCATACTATCTGCATATTGCAGACTGAGAGCAACATATCCAGATTTTGGGATACACATTCCAGATGCAGCAACACTTTGAACAGATTTCGCTCTTTGGTTTTGATTCTCACATGCATTTCATTCTGTACTGACTGCAGTTTTCTTCTTTCAGGGCTTATTACTACTGTATTGCTGGATTCATGACACTTTCTCACACTCTCTCACTTGTTTTCATTTTACTATTCAGGATGGTACTTACTTCTAGGCTTTATTGACATGTTTTACCTGTAGTTATTACAATCCTTTCCAGCAGTCTCACTTCTGTCATGTTTCAGTATTTCAACAGGGATATATTTCACACATGTGATTTCATCATCTTCTGCAGCTGTACTTTTCAGCCTGCTGCAGGTTGTGTACTATTTTTTTACAGGTGGGGCATCTTTATTTCAGAATTTATGTCAGACATTTTCATTTTTCTGTTTGGATTACAGACTGCAACACACTTTTGTAATCAAGCAATACTTGCAAACACTTTCACACTGTTACTTGCACATTTTATTACTTAGTGACTACACTGCACTCTTTTGCTGACTGTCATACTTTTATATTTCTTTACAGTTACTTTGTGGATTACTGACCTGCCTGGTGGTGCAACCCCCAGCCTATATAGGCTCTGCAGTTCACAGAACGGACACCTGCAGCTGTAATATAAATGAAGTAATATTGGAATACACATCTGCATAATATCAGCTAGTTTAATTTCTTACATACATAATTAAATGTAACTTACTCAGTAGTGGGGGCATTTGGCCTCCTGGAAATCAA
>NW_025060625.1:0-5474 GCF_019279795.1 Protopterus annectens | reverse complement strand
AAAAAATATAAAGAATCACAGGAAAGCAGACCCCACGCTGACCCCTTAAAAACTCCAGCTATACTCTGTGCATATGCCATCAGAGGCAATTTTTGCTTAACATACAAGGCCATATCAAACCCAGAGCTGTTGGACATGCTACACTTAAAGAAATCCCAATCCTCAGACCACATGCCCCAGGGATCTAAACCTTGTCATCACAATTAACAAAACATGCTGGAGGGATAGATTCTGACCCAGAGACTCCCAGACTCTGGAATGATTGCATACATGTCAAGCAGAGTGCCTCTTTGTCCTCTTCAAAAGGAACCTTGCGATTGGAAGGAAAAAGGGAAATTCACCATCACGCAATCACCCTGCTAGACAGGGTCTAGGGAAGTAAATAGTGTAAGAAATAGCCGGGAATTGTTATGCTAGGCTTGTATAGGCCCTAGGGCTGATAGCCTAGTACCAACCTATGAACCTATGAAAAATCAAATCAAGAGAACAGGCAGCTCGTAGCTTGTATAAATTTAATAAATCCAGTATGTTACACTTTCAGTAAAACCTTTCAATGTGAGGGCTTTCGTTCACATAAATAAAATGAACTTCATCAGACAAGTAAAAGGCATACCAGTAAACACTTAAATACATTTCCTGCTAATGACATCACAAACCCACCCTAAAATGTCATGTGATTTTGAACTTGAACAGCGAATTTATGAATATCAATATAGTATAAACAAACAAAACAGCACAAATGCCTTGTCCAGGCATATTATGGATGAACCTAGTCATCAGTTTAAATATTTGGTAATCGAGCAGGTACTACCCAATTATAGGGGGATCAGTGGACTTTGAAATTGGACGAGCATGAGCTTTTGTGGCAATTGAGACTGAATGCACACTAATATCCTGGACTAAATGACTACTGCTCTTTAAAATGTTTTTTAAAATTGAAGTCTTTATTAAGATGAACCTCAAAAAGCAAAATGAAAATATTTTATAGTGTTTATTTATGCTTTTATATTTATTTATCTACTTACATTTATTTTGTATTTAAATGTGAATTATATTATGTATATATATATATATATATATATATATATCTATATATATATATATATATATATATATATATATATATATATATTTATTGAATGATTTAGTGAGGAAGTTCAAAATCACATGACATTTTAGGGTGGGTTTGTAATGTCATTAGCAAGAAATGTATTTAAGTGTTTACTTGTATGCCTTTTACTTGTCTAATGACGTTAATTTTAATTATGTGAATGAAAGCACCCACATTAAAAGGTTTTACTGAAAGTGTAACCTACTGGATTTATTGAATTCATTCAAGCTACGAGGTGCCTGGTCTCCTGATTTGATTTTTCATTTGTCTTTGTTTGTTTGTTTGTAGGTTAAACAGTTTTAGGCCATTCTGACCCGGTACACTTCCCAGTGCCTTACTTTAGCAGTCCTGCTGATGTATTTCCCCTTAAAAGTACCTTTGGACAACCCCAGCCCTGTAAGCTCAGTGGTGTGTGCAATAACTATGTAACAGTATAGTAGAAATAGCTACATAGGCAGGGGTTCTATTCTCAGTTCTGGCAAGTGTGTGTGTGTGTGTGTGTGTGTGTGTGTGTGTGTGTGTGTGTGTGTGTGTGTGTATATGTTTGTAGGATGAGGTGTTTTGAGGACTTTCCCACCCACAACACTTCCCAGTGCCCTACCGTAGCAGTCCTGCTGATGTCATTTACCATGGAAGTAGCTTTAGACACTTGTCAGCCCTATAAGCTTTGTATCGCATGCGATAAGTGCGTAACACTATAGTACAAATAACTAAATAGATAGGGGTTCTAATCCCAGTCCTGGCAAATGTAAGTGTGTGTGTGTGTGTGTGTGTGTGTGTGTGTGTGTGTGTGTGTGTGTGTGTGTGTGTGTGTGTGTGTGTGTTTGCAGGTGAAACAGTTTTAATCCATTCCTAACCACTACACTTCCTCATGCCCTACTTTAGTAGTCCTGCTGATGTCATTCCCCTCAGAAGTACCTGTGGACAGCCTTCAGTCCTGTAAGCTCCATGACATGTGCAATAACTATGTAACAGTATAGTGCAAATAACTAGATAGGCAGGGGTTCTATTCTCAGTTCTAGGAAGTGTGCGTGTGTGTGTGTGTGTGTGTGTGTGTGTGTGTGTGTGTGTGTGTGTGTGTGTATGTTTGTAGGATGAAGTATTTTGAGGACTTTCCCACCCACACTTCCCAGTGCTCTACTTTAGCAGTCCTGCTGATGGCATTGCCCTTAGAAGTGCCTTTCGACAGCCCTCAGCCTTATAAGCTCTGTGGTGCATGCAATAACTAAGTAACAGTATAGTACAGATAACTAAATAGGCAGGGGTTTTACTCACAGTTCTGGCAAATGTGTGTGTGATGGGGTTTGTAGGGTAATGTATTTTGATGCTCTTACCACCCACTACATTTCCCATTGCCATACTTTACAAGGGCTCGATGTAATTCACCTTAGACATGCCTTGGGACACTGTTAAATCCTATAAGCTCTGTGGCACTTGTGATAACTGCGTAACACTGTAATACACATAATTAAATAGGTAGGGGTTCTAAATTCAATACTGGCAACTGTGATACTGTGTGTTGTTGGGTGAGAATCACATCTTCTGGGGGTGTGGGTTTTATCATTTTGAGCAGGCAGCCACAGTGGTGCAGCAGTTAGCATTTCCACCTCACAGAAAGAGGTTCTCTGGTTCGATCCTTGGCTGGGGTGCCTTCTGTGTGAAGTCTGCATGTCCTCCCTGTGGTCGTGTGGGTTTCTTCCCACATCCCAAAGACATGCTGTAGGTGGATTGGAGAGTCGAAATTGGCCCTAGCATTCAGTGCGTGCATGTGTGTGCCTTCTGTGGAAGGTTGGGTGCTGGGCTGGCAACTCAAAACAGTAAAACTCTATTGCCAGTCATGAGCGGACATGTGATCTGCTGTGGTGACCCCTAAATGGGAAAAGCCGAAAGAAGAAGAAGAGGTGTGTACCACCCAGTACATTTCCCATCGCCATACTTTACAAGGCCTGCTGATGTCATTCACGATAGATGTACCTGTATAGACTTGTCAGACCTCTAAGCTCTGTGGTGTGTGCAATAACTGCGTAATAGTATAGTACAAATAATTAGATAGGTAGGGGTTCTAATTTCAGTACTGACAACTATAGCAGTGTGTAAGCATATCCTGTGGTGTTGTATGTGAATTATACATGTTATTCAGTACGACAAGTTTCTTGAAATTTACGTACACTACCTCCACAGACAGACTACAATATTTAGATATAGAAGTTTATAAAAATAAGAACAAAAATGATTTTGAAACAAAAGTATATAGAAAAAGCACATTTTGTAATTCCTTCCTTCACTACACAAGTGCACACCCCTCACACTGAAAAAATAATATAGTTAAAGGGCAGTTTGTGAGGGGGTGTCGCATGACAAGTAAAGATGAGGATTTCCAAATAGAATGCAATACATTAGAAGGGATGTTTTGTGCAAGGGGGTATCCAATTGATTTTATAAAAAATATTAGAGAGGAGGTAGAAAAAAGTAGAACAACTAAATTTAAACCTATAAAGGGAATTTTGGCAGACAACAAATGTAATACCAAAGACATTAAAAACAATAAAAATAATGATATGGATACATACTATGGGTCTGCTTTAATCTTAGAGTATAATACCTTTAATTCTAAGGTTAAAAGGTTATTTCAGACTGAATGGGATAAATTTATATCTTTCTCAGATATTGAAAATATTAACAATTTTACCCCTAGAATTGTGTATAAGAATGCATGGAGTATAAAAAAGATATTGGAGAACAACAAAGTAAGCAATAATGACATCTTTAATAATACAACAATATTAAGAGAAAGTAAGAGTGGAACATACAAATGTGGACATTGTAAGCAATGTGAGTATATTATAAATAAAGGAGAGATGCACTTAAAAAGTAGAGATGTAACTATTAATAGTATTGCGCATTATAATTGTGAAACGAAGGGGGTGATATACATGGCTATATGTGAAAAATGCAGTTCATTTTATATCGGTAAGACAGAGAGGGTGCTGAAGAGAAGAATCTATGAACATATATATGAAATATCCAAATCTAAGGAGACTAATGCGTTGTATAAACACAGTAGAATTTGTGATAGCTCAAGATTTTTATTTTTTGTATTAGAACAAGTCAAAAGGGAAATGAGGGGAGGTTTATGGGAGGAATGGCTGGAATACAAGGAGCTTTGGTGGCAAATTATGTTAGAAGCCACCAAAATACCTGGATTAAATGAACATATATCATTGTCTCCTGTGTTAAAACTAAGAGCAGCTAAAATATAAATTAAATGATGGCATACTATTATTTTAACAACAGATGGCGCTGTATGTGTTTTTTAACATTAGGAATGGAAAAGCAAAATGAAAACACAATGAAGAGAATGAAATCATATTTATTTTAATTATTTATTAATTGTTGTTTTTGAAGCAAGTTGATCATAGTGCATATTTATTACATACTTTGATGTTTTTATTAAAGTTTTTAATGAGTCACAATTGATTTTAAAACAGGTTATACATTGTATAAAATTTGATGGATTTTCAATATTCATGAGCCATAATGTGTTATTGGAGGAACCAGAATGCAAATTTCAGTATTGGTTGAATTAAATTTGATTGTACTATATAACTGTTAATTAAGCATAATTAATCGATCTGATGAAGTCCTATTTTTGTTGGGGACGAAAATGCATTGGTACTGAAGAGCGTTCATGTGGTGTGATTTATTTGTGGAATAAAGCTTTCATCATTTTGCTGGCGTGTACTCCATTCCATCTGGTTGGATTTTTTTTATGTGCACATTATACCATTTTAAGGCCTGTTGACTCCCTACCCATAACAATACTTTAAAGAGCCTGTTACTAGCATCTACCTCACATGCAACATGTAACATTATACAGCCCATACCAGTCATCTGTACAGATGTACATGGAATATCCACATGTTTGCAACCTATATGTGGTCTGTGTCCCCTAACAATGAGCATTCCTGTGATATCATTGCCAAATATGTCACAGTTACCATACTGACACATGCCAGCATCAGACATTGTACCTGAATGACACATCACGCTGATACAAAGCCTGTCACTCTATCACTTGTGCAGGTTTGTATGAGCAGTAGATGAGACATATCACTATTTCTGGTGGGTTATCCCACCATCCATGAAGGCATTCAAAAGATTACTTGGTTAAAGAGGTTGTGTGTCATGTGTACATAGCACTACAGTACATATAAGTGGATACATACGGTTATTAATATGTCTGTTGGCAACTGTGCATGTTCTATGCACAGCCTCTGCTGTCTTTACTGTGTGTATGTGATGGCTATACCATTTTGTGTGCCTCTTCCACCCTGTGAACTCCCCATTGCCAAATTTGTTTCAG
>NW_025060624.1:0-5235 GCF_019279795.1 Protopterus annectens | reverse complement strand
GCTAAGAGCTAAAAAAAAAAAAAGTCCCTTTCCTCTATCTTTAGAAACCGCAGTGTACTACTCCAGATATTTCCAGCTTTTCTTTTCCTTCAGACAACAGAATTGTGATAAGGTTTACGCAATTCTTTCCTGTGCAATTACACACACATTGTCACACAGACACAGCAGCATTAGGAAAGAAACAGACTATCCTATAAAGCTACTGTCACTTAAGTAGTTTGTTATGCAATTGTAAGCCTCTTCAGTGCTTTAGTCTTGTAGAGAAGCGAGTTGACCAAATATTATTGATGATGTATACTAAAGAAAAGCAAGAAAACGCCTCACACAGATTCTCCTGCATATCTCATTGTTAAGGTATCAAAAGTATTTCAGGTCATAACAGTCATAGCCTGATCACCATTTGTACTGCGTTTATATATATTCACATTTCTTTTTTGCAGCTCATTAATATGGTTTCCATGAGTATCTATATCCATTTACATGTGGGAAAATATCAAGAAAAGATTCATGTGCTGATTTTCATGATGTATAACTGCTATTTGCAGTGCCTGACTGTAACACGTAACATCATTCAGTGGTGAGACTATTTTCCATGTAAACCCCCTAAATGCTTCTGCTACAAAGCATTGTTGTATAAGTTCTGGATTTATGATAGACTTACTCTAACAGAAAGTGGACAGAACGATATGCCCTGGAACATATTTTCTGCATTTCAGTAGTAATTTGCTTATTTTTACAGCTGTATCTTAGAATCTGGATTTTTGTGGAAAGTGCTTCCTCTGTTCTGAAAATTTTATTTCATCCTGGTAAATACTCAACACAAGGAGTGAATTATTTGTTTTTCTCTTCATGGAGCAAGGTATGTTTAACTGCTTTGGTTTACTGTGTGGCAATACATGGTGCATGCAGTCGGAAGTTTCCAGGATCTGAAAAACTCTGTACTATTGACTATAAGAGTTACTCATAGGAACATATCTCTACTTGGTTAGCAGATTGGCTGTGGGTGTAGTAATCGTGACCAAGTGTTTAAGGTGATGGACTAGAACTCCATTGGGGTTTTCCCACTTTTGAGTTGAATCCTGCTGCGATTCACGGTGGTAGTTTTTTTTTTAGATTTCTTTCATTGCTCTCACCAGAGACATATATGCTTACATCAGACACCTTCTAGTGTTGAGCTGTATCTGATCTATCCTTCAAATCAGCATTTCTTAGCTTTTCTTTGTTCTTGGTTCATCTATTTAACATTTTGGCATTTGTTGCAGTTTATTAAACTAGCTTACTCTCTTTCTGTATTTTCTTCTGTAAGATGCTCACTATTACAATGATGCTGACAGTCTAGAATTTTTGAGGATGTATACTACTCTGATCAGGGTATTGAGGGACATTGGGATAAGATATATCTGTTCCATAGTGTCCATAAAGTCTTTTTTTTTCAGAAGGAAGCCAACATGGTGATCATTATGTCATAAAACGAAGACCTTTGCAATGCTGATTCCTTTCTCTGTTTTCCATCTTTGGCATGATATCTTATAAATCTTTCTTCGTCTTTCACCGAGCTTACCCTAAATAATTTTTGATTTTTACACGAGGATTCATCATTCTTTCACTTGCTGTCATCCATTCTTCAATGGACATTGCTTGTCTGGAATAAAACTGTGTAATCTTGATACTAAATAATGAAAGAATTACTGAAAACACAACAGGTTCCACTGAGATTTGAACTCAGATCACTGGATTCAGAGTCCAGAGTGCTAACCATTACACCATGGAACCAGCTTAGCTAAGAGCTTTAAGTCCCTTTGCTGTCTCTTTAGAAACGGCAGTGTACTACTCCAGATATTTCAAGCACTATTTTTCCTTCAGACAACAGAATTGTGATAAGAGTTTACACTGATTCTTCTGTGCAATTACACACATTCTCACACAGACACAGCAGGATTAGAAAAGAAACAGACTATCCTATAAAGCTACTGTCACTTAAGTAGTTTGTTATGCAATTGTAAGCCTTTTCAGTCTTTTAGAGAAGCAAAGTTGACCAAATATTATTGATGATGTATACTAAAGCAAGAAAACGCCTCACACAGATTCTCCTGCATATCTCATTGTTAAGGTATCAAAAGTATTTCAGGTCATAACAGTCATAGCCTGATCACCATTTGTACTGCGTTTATATATATTCACATTTCTTTTTTGCAGCTCATTAATATGGTTTCCCCATGAGTATCTATATCCATTTACATGTGGGAAAATATCAAGAAAAGATTCATGTGCTGATTCTCATGATGTATAACTGCTATTTGCAGTGCCTGACTGTAACACGTAACATCATTCAGTGGTGAGACTATTTCCCATGTAAACCCCCTAAATGCTTCTGCTACAAAGCATTGTTGTATAAGTTCTGGATTTATGATAGACTTACTCTAACAGAAAGTGGACAGAACGATATGCCCTGGAACATATTTTCTGCATTTCAGTAGTAATTTGCTTATTTTTACAGCTGTATCTTAGAATCTGGATTTTTGTGGAAAGTGCTTCCTCTGTTCTGAAAATTTTATTTCATCCTGGTAAATACTCAACACAAGGAGTGAATTATTTGTTTTTCTCTTCATGGAGCAAGGTATGTTTAACTGCTTTGGTTTACTGTGTGGCAATACATGGTGCATGGCGTCGGGAAAATTTTCCCGGATCTGAAAAACTCTGTACTAATGCCTATAAGAGTTACTCATATGGAAATATGTCTACTTTTTTAGCAGATTGGCGGGGGGTGGGAATCGTGGCCGAGTGGTTAAGGCAATGGTCTAGAAATCCATTGGGGTTTCCCCCACACAGATTCGAATCCTGTCGAACGGTGGTGTTTTTTAGATTCTTTCATGCTCTCTGAGACAAAATGTTTACATCAGACACCTTGTAGTGTTGAGCCAGGGTTTATCCCTTTAAATGGGTTTTTACTTTTTTTTGTTCTTGGTTCATCTATTTAACATTTTTTGGGATTTGTTGCATTTTTTAAAACTAGCTTACTCTCTTTTGTTTCTTCCTTTTTCTGGCAAATGATGACATCAAAATACAATGGTGCTGACAGTCAGAAATTTGTTTGAGGATGTTCTTTTCAAATTTTTCAGGGTATTGAGGGACATTGGGATAAGATATATCTGTTCCATAGTGTCCATAAAGTCTTTTTTTTTTAAGAAGGAAGCCAACATGGTGATCATTATGTCATCAAACGAAGACCTTTGCAATGCTGATTCCTTTCTCTGTTTTCCATCTTTGGCATGATATCTTATAAATCTTTCTTTGTCTTTTACCGAGCTTACCCTAAATAATTTTTGATTTTTACACGAGGATTCATCATTCTTTCACTTGCTGTCATCCATTCTTCAATGGACATTGCTATGATTTAATAAAACTGTTAATCTACCTTGATACCTTTTCCTTGACTGAAAACACAACAGGTTCCACTGAGATTTGAACTCAGATCGCTGGATTCAGAGCCCAGAGTGCTAACCATTACACCATGGAACCAGCTTAGGTAAGAGGTTTAAAGAAGCACAAAAAAAAAAAAAAAAAAAAAAGTCCCTTTGCTGTCTCTTTAGAAACGGCAGTGTACTACTCCAGATATTTCAAGCACTATTTTTCCTCCAGACAACAGAATTGTGATAAGAGTTTACACTGATTCTTCTGTCCAATTACACACATTCTCACACAGACACAACAGGATTATAAAAGAAACAGACTATCCTATAAAGCTACTGTCACTTAGTTTAATATGTCTGAAGCCTCTTCAGTGCTTTTAGTCTGTAGAGAATAGTTGACCAACATATTGATGAGATGTATACTAAAGAAAAGCAAGAAAACGCCTCACACAGATTCTCCTGCATATCTCATTGTTAAGGTATCAAAAGTATTTCAGGTCATAACAGTCATAGCCTGATCACCATTTGTACTGCGTTTATATATATTCACATTTCTTTTTTGCAGCTCATTAATATGGTTTCCCCATGAGTATCTATATCCATTTACATGTGGGAAAATATCAAGAAAAGATTCATGTGCTGATTCTCATGATGTATAACTGCTATTTGCAGTGCCTGACTGTAACACGTAACATCATTCAGTGGTGAGACTATTTTCCATGTAAACCCCCTAAATGCTTCTGCTACAAAGCATTGTTGTATAAGTTCTGGATTTATGATAGACTTACTCTAACAGAAAGTGGACAGAACGATATGCCCTGGAACATATTTTCTGCATTTCAGTAGTAATTTGCTTATTTTACAGCTGTATCTTAGAATCTGGATTTTTGTGGAAAGTGCTTCCTCTGTTCTGAAAATTTTATTTCATCCTGGTAAATACTCAACACAAGGAGTGAATTATTTGTTTTTCTCTTCATGGAGCAAGGTATGTTTAACTGCTTTGGTTTACTGTGTGGCAATACATGGTGCATGCCGTCGGAAGTTTCAGGATCTGAAAAACTCTGTACTAATGCCTATAAGAGTTACTCATAGGGAAATATGTCTACTTTCTTAGCAGATTGGCTGTGGGTGTGGTAATCGTGGCCGAGTGGTTAAGGCGATGGACTAGAAATCCATTGGGGTTTCCCCGCACAGGTTCGAATCCTGTCGATTACGGTGGTGTTTTTTTTAGATTCTTTCATGCTCTCTGAGACATATATGTTTACATCAGACACCTTGTAGTGTTGAGCTAGTTTATCCAATCAAATGGTTTCTTAGCATTTGTCTTTTGTTCTTGGTTCATCTATTTAACATTTTCTTGGCATTTGTTGCAGTTTATTAGAACTAAACTTACTCTCTTTCTGTTCTCTTCTGTCAATGATGACATCAGACATAATTTTCATTGTTGTGCATAAAATGACAGCTAGAATTTTTGAGGATGTTCTATTTACAAATGTTAGGGTATTGAGGGACATTGGGATAAGATATATCTGTTCCATAGTGTCCATAAAGTCTTTTTTTTTCAGAAGGAAGCCAACATGGTGATCATTATGTCATAAAACGAAGACCTTTGCAATGCTGATTCCTTTCTCTGTTTTCCATCTTTGGCATGATATCTTATAAATCTTTCTTCTTTCGAGCTTACCTAAATAATTTTTGATTTTTACATGACGATTCATCATTCTTTCACTTGCTCTCATCCATTCTTCAATGGATGCAGTATGCTCAATAAAACTGTTAAAACACCTTGACTGAAAAAACACAACAGGTTCCACTGAGATTTGAA
>NW_025060623.1:0-4193 GCF_019279795.1 Protopterus annectens | reverse complement strand
ATAGAGAAAAAATAACCCTGGAAAGTTGTTTTCTCCAAGAGGGAAAAGCTAGGAGGCTGAAACTCTGCAGGTGTGTAGGGTACTATCCACCCTACAAAGGGGTAGGGCAATCCTGGTTCTGGCTTAACTGCCAGTTTCAGTATGACCGTTTATTGTTTTAGCTTTCCTATGCATTTCAAGCATGTTTCTGAATAGAAAAAATAACCCTGGAAAGTTGTTTTTCTCCAAGAGGAAAAAGCTAGGAGGCTGAAACTCTGCAGGTGTGTAGGGTATTATCCACCCTACAAAGGGGTAGGGCAATCCTGGTTCTGGCTTAACTGCCAGTTTCAGTATGACCGTTTATTGTTTTTAGCTTTCTTTTTGCATTTCAAGCATGTTTCTGCATAGAGAAAAATAACCCTGGAAGTTGTTTTCTCCAAGAGGAAAAAGCTAGGAGGCTGAAACTCTGCAGGTGTGTAGGGTACTATCCACCCTACAAAGGGTAGGGCAATCCTGGTTCTGGCTTAACTGCCAGTTTCAGTATGACCGTTTATTGTTTTTAGCCTTTCCTATGCATTTCAAGCATGTTTCTGCATAGAGAAAAAATAACCCTGGAAAGTTGTTTTTCTCCAAGAGGGAAAAAGCTAGGAGGCTGAAACTCTGCAGGTGTGTAGGGTATTATCCACCCTACAAGGGGTAGGGCAATCCTGGTTCTGGCTTAACTGCCAGTTTCAGTATGACCGTTTATTGTTTTTAGCTTTCTTTTTGCATTTCAAGCATGTTTCTGCATAGAGAAAAAAATACCTGTGGAAAGTTGTTTTCTCCAAGAGGGAAAAAGCTAGGAGGCTGAAACTCTGCAGGTGTGTAGGGTACTATCCACCCTACAAAGGGGTAGGGCAATCCTGGTTCTGGCATAACTGCCAGTTTCAGTATGACCGTTAATTGTTTTTAGCTTTCTTTTTGCATTTCAACCATGTTTCTGCATAGAGAAAAAATAACCCTGGAAAGTTGTTTTTCTCCAAGAGGGAAAAGCTAGGAGGCTGAAACTCTGCAGGTGTGTAGGGTACTATCCACCCTACAAAGGGGCAGGGCAATCCTGGTTCTGGCTTAACTGCCAGTTTCAGTATGACCGTTTATTGTTTTTAGCTTTCTCTACGCATTTCAAGCATGTTTCTGCATAGAGAAAAAATAACCCTGGAAAGTTGTTTTCTCCAAGAGGGAAAAAGCTAGGAGGCTGAAACTATGCAGGTGTGTAGGGTATTATCCACCCTACAAAGGGGTAGGGCAATCCTGGTTCTGGCTTAACTGCCAGTTTCAGTATGACCGTTTATTGTTTTTAGCTTTCTTTTTGCATTTCAAGCATGTTTCTGCGTAGAAAAAAATACCTGTGGAAAGTTGTTTTCTCCAAGAGGGAAAAAGCTAGGAGGCTGAAACTCTGCAGGTGTGTAGGGTACTATCCACCCTACAAAGGGGTAGGGCAATCCTGGTTCTGGCTTAACTGCCAGTTTCAGTATGACCGTTTATTGTTTTAAGCTTTCATATGCATTTCAAGCATGTTTCTGCATAGAGAAAAAATAACCCTGGAAAGTTGTTTTTCTCCAAGAGGAAAAAGCTAGGAGGCTGAAACTCTGCAGGTGTGTAGGGTACTATCCACCCTACAAAGGGGTAGGGCAATCCTGGTTCTGGCTTAACTGCCAGTTTCAGTATGACCGTTTATTGTTTTTAGCTTTCTTTTTGCATTTCAAGCATGTTTCTGCATAGAGAAAAAAATACCTGTGGAAAGTTGTTTTTCTCCAAGAGGAAAAAGCTAGGAGGCTGAAACTCTGCAGGTGTGTAGGGTACTATCCACCCTACAAAGGGGTAGGGCAATCCTGGTTCTGGCTTAACTGCCAGTTTCAGTATGACCGTTTATTGTTTTTAGCTTTCCCTATGCATTTCAAGCATGTTTCTGCATAGAGAAAAAATACCCCTGGAAAGTTGTTTTTCTCCAAGAGGGAAAAAGCTAGGAGGCTGAAACTCTGCAGGTGTGTGGGTACTATCCACCCTACAAAGGGTAGGGCAATCCTGGTTCTGGCTTAACTGCCAGTTTCAGTATGACCGTTTATTGTTTTTAGCTTTCCTATGCATTTCAAGCATGTTTCTGCATAGAGAAAAAATAACCCTGGAAAGTTGTTTTTCTCCAAGAGGGAAAAAGCTAGGAGGCTGAAACTCTGCAGGTGTGTAGGGTACTATCCACCCTACAAAGGGGTAGGGCAATCCTGGTTCTGGCTTAACTGCCAGTTTCAGTATGACCGTTTATTGTTTTTAGCTTTCTTTTGCATTTCAAGCATGTTTCTGCATAGAGAAAAATAACCCTGGAAAGTTGTTTTTCTCCAAGAGGGAAAAAGCTAGGAGGCTGAAACTCTGCAGGTGTGTAGGGTACTATCCACCCTACAAAGGGGTAGGGCAATCCTGGTTCTGGCTTAACTGCCAGTTTCAGTATGACCGTTTATTGTTTTTAGCTTTCCCTATGCATTTCAAGCATGTTTCTGCATAGAGAAAAATAACCCTGGAAAGTTGTTTATCTCCAAGAGGGAAAAAGCTAGGAGGCTGAAACTCTGCAGGTGTGTAGGGTATTATCCACCCTACAAAGGGGTAGGGCAATCCTGGTTCTGGCTTAACTGCCAGTTTCAGTATGACCGTTTATTGTTTTTAGCTTTCTTTTTGCATTTCAAGCATGTTTCTGCATAGAGAAAAAAATACCTGTGGAAAGTTGTTTTTCTCCCAGAGGGAAAAAGCTAGGAGGCTGAAACTCTGCAGGTGTGTAGGGTACTATCCACCCTACAAAGGGGTATGGCAATCCTGGTTCTGGCTTAACTGCCAGTTTCAGTATGACCGTTTATTGTTTTTAGCTTTCTTTTGCATTTCAAGCATGTTTCTGCATAGAGAAAAAATAACCCTGGAAAGTTGTTTTTCTCCAAGAGGGAAAAAGCTAGGAGGCTGAAACTCTGCAGGTGTGTAGGGTACTATCCACCCTACAAAGGGGTAGGGCAATCCTGGTTCTGGCTTAACTGCCAGTTTCAGTATGACCGTTTATTGTTTTAAGCTTTCCTATGCATTTCAAGCATGTTTCTGCATAGAGAAAAATAACCCTGGAAAGTTGTTTTTCTCCAAGAGGGAAAAAGCTAGGAGGCTGAAACTCTGCAGGTGTGTAGGGTATTATCCACCCTACAAAGGGGTAGGGCAATCCTGGTTCTGGCTTAACTGCCAGTTTCAGTATGACCGTTTATTGTTTTAGCTTTCTTTTTGCATTTCAAGCATGTTTCTGCATAGAGAAAAAAATACCTGTGGAAAGTTGTTTTTCTCCAAGAGGGAAAAAGCTAGGAGGCTGAAACTCTGCAGGTGTGTAGGGTACTATCCACCCTACAAAGGGGTAGGGCAATCCTGGTTCTGGCTTAACTGCCAGTTTCAGTATGACCGTTTATTGTTTTAGCTTTCCCTATGCATTTCAAGCATGTTTCTGCATAGAGAAAAAATAACCCTGGAAAGTTGTTTTTCTCCAAGAGGAAAAAAGCTAGGAGGCTGAAACTCTGCAGGTGTGTAGGGTATTATCCACCCTACAAAGGGGTAGGGCAATCCTGGTTCTGGCTTAACTGCCAGTTTCAGTATGACCGTTTATTGTTTTTAGCTTTCTTTTGCATTTCAAGCATGTTTCTGCATAGAGAAAAAAAATACCTGTGGAAAGTTGTTTTTCTCCAAGAGGGAAAAAGCTAGGAGGCTGAAACTCTGCAGGTGTGTGGGGTACTATCCACCTACAAAGGGGTAGGGCAATCCTGGTTCTGGCTTAACTGCCAGTTTCAGTATGACCGTTTATTGTTTTTAGCTTTCCTATGCATTTCAAGCATGTTTCTGCATAGAGAAAAATAACCCTGGAAAGTTGTTTTTCTCCAAGAGGAAAAAGCTAGGAGGCTGAAACTCTGCAGGTGTGTAGGGTATTATCCACCCTACAAAGGGGTAGGGCAATCCTGGTTCTGGCTTAACTGCCAGTTTCAGTATGACCGTTTATTGTTTTTAGCTTTCTTTTTGCATTTCAAGCATGTTTCTGCATAGAGAAAAATACCTGTGGAAAGTTGTCTTTCTCCAAGAGGGAAAAAGCTAGGAGGCTGAAACTCTGCAGGTGTGTAGGGTACTATCCACCCTACAAAGGGGTAGGGCAATCCTGGTTCTGGCTTAAC
>NW_025060622.1:0-6390 GCF_019279795.1 Protopterus annectens | reverse complement strand
ACACACACACACACACACACACACACACACACAAAGTCACATATGCACTTACCAAGCAGTTACAGCTACTCGTGGAATGAATATACCTCATATGTCTCATTGTCAGCAAAAGAATGAAAAAAAAACATAGAATGAAAGGAATTACAATTCTCCCTCCAAACACCTCTTTATTCTCACTAATTTTACCATCTATTGCTGCACTGTGCCTCGTGGAATCAAGAAATATGTGTTAAAGCACTTTTGATTTAAATCATGCATAATTGCAATGTTTTATGAATCAGTGCAGCTGAACTACTTGCTGAATTCTGTGCTAAGTCCCTATCTCACTCTGTCTGACTTATGCCCTATCTTTCTATCTCTATCTCTCTCTCTCTCTTTCTCTCCTTCTATCAAGTATGCACGCAAACACAAACATGCATGCATACACATGCAAAAGCACACATTTTTCTTTCTCTTTTTTTTAACTTCCTTGTTTTAATATTTTATGCTCAGTAAACAGCAACCCCTACACCTAAAAGTACCAGACAGTTCCAAATAAACTAATTGCCCCAGTCCTCTATTTAACCTCCATAATACTTAAGACACCAGTCACTCTCTAAACCTAAATCTCCAAATCCCCTCACTAAACTTAAATTCTCCAGTCAATCCCTAACACTAGGAGAATTCCAGCTCCCACCCCTTCCCCTAACCCTAAATTCCCAGATCACTACCTCACCCTAAAACTCTCTTCCCACTCCCTAAGCCATGCTTCTACCTCAAAATATTTAATCCTAAAAATCCCTCCTTATTTTTAAACCACACTCCCACTCACTAATCCTAAACCCCTCACCTCACAACACTCTCCACAGCTGATTGCCCAAAATAATATCTCATTTCTAGTTAATAAATCTGTTAGACAAGTTGATAATTAAAGCTGATAAGCACATATCCATTCATTTTCGCATAATGACAGATGTCATTACCTCCTTTCATATACTGTGACTAAGTGCCACAGGGGGGAAAAAACATCCAGATTAGATGAGGTCATTTATCCATTACAGCATAGCAAGACACAAAAAAAGCAAAATATATATTAGAACAGGAAAAATGAAATAGCGTGCTGCTTATGAAAGACAGTGTCAGTGCGCAAATAGATGTATTTAACTACAGTTAATGTAGTCTCATAAAACAGAATGCATACACTGAGACACAAATCCTATCAGCATCATAGTAATGAAATGTCTGCTGAAGGAATTGGACTATAAAAATATATTTTCAAGGCATCCTTCCACCCACCAAAGAAATATGTGTTGCTCTCTATCTATCTTAGGAATAAGGACTAAATAGGTAAAAAACAATGAATATAACAATATAAAACACAACTTCATTTCCATACCTACCAAATTAAAAAACATTATACTTTTATTTCTGTTTATTTTCTGGAGTAGAGCAGTGATCTCCATAGACCTGATTCACACTCAGGTCAGGAGCAGCATCTGGTTACATAACTTGCTCAGTGTAACACAGTTAGGCAAGGAAGGCTCAGGGAATCAAACCTTACACCTCTAGACCACATGAAACAGTTTGTTAACAGCTTCTTAATCCTCTAAGCCAACTGTCAGACAGAAAGTTTCACATAGGAATATTCATAAAACAAAATAACTTTTTCTAATATTATACAGACACAAATACAATTTTTGATTAAAATATAATTTTATATTCATCTTCCTTTTAAAAAAGTGATAAAAAAATAAAAAGGACAACATTATGTAAAGCTGCCACACAATACATATATTTTTTACAAAACTAGAATTTTTAATACGCGACATGATTTTAAGTAGCTAAGCTAGATAATGCAATGGTAGGTAGTAAACAGGCATTAATGACGATCTTGTGTTCATATCCACTGATACGTCCTCGAAAAGCAAAACCCATTCGTTACACACACATCACATAATTATTCACAGTTGCAAACTTTATCCAATAGCAAATGTTGCAGAAACAAACTAGCTGCACAGCTGCAAAAGAATTATGGAAAACAAAAAAAGTGTGTTCATATTCAAATGCTGTGCATCAGCTAAAGAATGTATTTTTGTAGGAAATGGTTCACATCCTTTGGCAAAAACTCAGAAAATCCTTTGGCCTCAGCATGTCAGTTAGCATATTGGACATAACAAAAAACTGATGTAAGGAAATTCATTTCCCCATAAGTACCTTAATGGCTCAATGCGTTAATGATGTGTGTACTCTATTACAATTCAATAGGCACTGGGTGTAAATCCATATATGGAATGCCATTATTTTAGTGTTGTTTTTTGTCACTGTACATGCAATAATGTCATAATATTTTGTTTTACCTTACTGCTAAGTAAATGCCTTCAAGAAAATAACATATTCTTTATTTGTAAGATATTCCATGGCTCAATGCTATTGTTTTATTTATTTTTGGTCCATTATTGCTGTATTATTTTTTTCATATTTGTTTTTCCATTCTTACAGAGTCCTCCTAACATCCATTCACATATGTGCCTCATGACAGCTGTGATAAGTTCATTTTCATCTATGGCATTACAAGTGCATACACACATCTCAACAAGTTGATTTTGGCTTGCCGGGGTTTGAGTCCAACCTACATGATATAATCATTTACAAACATATTTTGTCTATATGGAAACTTGAAGTATGAACACTTCATTCTGTACATGTTTGAATACATTTATGTGTATTAACAATAAAGAAAGTGTTGTGCTCACGCAGACACCAATGCAAATGAGCAAAAGGATTTAGTGGACTATATGCAATACCGACTTCAAACTGTAAGAGCTTGTATTGTTACACTCAATCATGATGTGATGCTGAAAGTATTTTTTATTTATGTGGCTAGTACCCATGATATATTCTTACCTATGAGTATGTCTCAGTAATCACCTCAGTAATTTGAAAAGCCAACATGTATAGACATACCATGGAAGAAAAAGCACACTTAAAAAATAAGTAAACATATATTAAATATGTAAAAGAAGCCACAAAATGTAGCCTTCAGTGGCTTATCTGGCTAATGTTATTTTTTTAATATACTTGTAATATTCATGGGTTCACATCCTCTCATATGCAGTATCTTTATCAGTTTCCTCCACTCATATCTGCCCATAAAATAATAATGGTGTTACATAAAATACAGTCATATTGCACACATGCACCAAAAGGTTTTTACAATCTATAAATGCCATTTTATTGGTCAGTATTTGAGTAATGGTTGGCATAGAGCAATGTCACTGGTCGTAGATAACTGGAGGGAAATTGTAGTTCCCGTTCCATGGGAAAAACTTAGAAAATTCTTGTGCATGCTCTAAGACTTTATCATTGATTGTGCACCTAAGCATGGCATCAGTGGTCATCAGTTAGCATTTTCAACATAAATAAAATTATTACATGCCTTTGTGGCTCAATTTATTAATGAAGTGAAGTATCCCCCTTATATTACAATTAGACAGGGTTCAAAGCCAACAAGGTTTCTGTATTTTACAAGTATTATGACATTGTGCAGTGTGCATTGTAATGTTTTTCCTGGTACACACATCATCTCATAGCTGCAGTGGAATAACTGGTTAATCTTCTTTTTTGTGTTTTTATGATTGGAGTATGCATGATTTCAAATCCCCTCACATCCAATAACTATTGTAGTGTTGTCAGTATTTGTGTCACCCAGAAATGTGTACTGCTTTCATATAAAATACAGTAACATCATTGTCATGTACCAAAATGGGTTACCTTTATTTGACTGACAAACATTTTAGTCGGACCAAATGACTGACACTTTATTTGACTGACAGTTCATTTGACTGACAAGTAGCACTGGCAGTGTCTAGAGCATTGTAAGGCAAGTAAAAGGAATATGTCCTTTTCCCCACGTAGTGCAACCCTGGAGATAGTATATATAGTTAGGGGGTGTGTGGGGGGCACAGCCCCCCACTTACTTTGGCTTTACTAAACAATATAAAATCAAAAGCAGAAAATATAACATGAAACTAAGTGGGGGGCTACGCCTCCTCACACTCCCCAGTGTGAGGGGCTGTACTCCCCAACTATATATACTAACTTCAGAGTTGCACTACAGTGAGGAAAATGACATAATTCCTTTTACTTGCCTTACAGTGCTCTAGACACTGCCAGAACTAATTGTCAGTCAAATGAAGTGTCATTGAAACAAAGTTTCAGTCATTTGGTCTCAGTCAAATGAGTGTCAGTCAAATGAGTTTTCAGTCAAATGAAGGTAACCCACTAAAACATATTCAAAAATAATATACATGTTGCCGTATGTACATTATTGTTTCTGAGTCACTTAATGCTCTAACATATATATTTTTCAGTCATCCAGACTTTTGGTGAGATATGTAGCTTCAAATACATGTAGTAACAGTTCCTCTGTGGCATTACTATTGAATACATTATTAAATAAGTAATGTATTTTGCTTTGTGGGTTTCAGTTACAATGTGCTATATATAGTCCACTACAAAAATTGTTTCTCTTTAAGCAATGCAACTTGTAATCCTGTTAAAAATGATATAATTTCAATACACAGAAATATCAAAAGTAGGTAGAGAAATACATATATGTGTGTAAGACTGTTAACCTCCAGAATTTTATAACCCACTCATGTGTGCATTTTAAGAAGTGGAAAAAATAAGTGAAATAGATTGTTATATCAGTATTAACCAGCAAGAACCGGAGTCACTGTGGAGTGTGTATGCTCATTAGTACAGGCAAGTAGTGCTGCCATGTTTACACCTAAAAGTGACACTGGAGCCACACCAAATATAATACATACATTCTCTTTTTCTGCCATCTTTCATGCAATGTCAGTTCTCCATAGTGAACATCATAGTGGACAGATTGCAGCATGTATGATCAGGTTTGGGAGTTAATCTTCTGTCATCTTCCTGAGATCTTTGAAGGGAAGACATAGCTAATTAAGGTGAGGCTAGTCAGCTGCAGGCTACCACAGAGGGACTATACTGGGGCTCTTTTCAAGGCTGAGGCATAGAATAGTTTGGCCAAGGGTGTCACCCATATGTTAGGCATCCAATGTATAGGGAAAAAGTGTTGTCATTAATACAGTGCATGGAACAGCCACAGAGCTGTCCTTCTTTGCTGATGGGAGGCCGATTATAATGTCAACTCACCACCTCCATATTGCAAGCATAACTTCTTATACCTATACAAACTACTAAAATTGCATGGCAATAAACATGTTTCATTAGTGTCTTTCCTTATGTTTAAGCCCTCAAGGAGTGACTGCAGTGTTAACCTAAAATTAGTTGTAGGTAATACAGTTTGTTGAAATCGGGGCAAAAGTGGCTGTCAGATGACTAACTTAGTATGTGTATTCTGAAACTGCAAACCTTATGTATATTTATGATTAGTTAAGAACTAGTTAATGCCAGGTAAGGTCTGATGGCTGTGGGTTCCATTCCTCCCAGTGTCACACTTTGTTAATAGGAATATGAGATTACATACATTGAATGACTGTAGTTATTAGGACAATTAAATGTAAAATCAGTTTTATCTGTACAAATATTTTATGATATGTATAGCCCTTGTGGAATGGCTGTCACGTGTGATAGCCAGTTGTATTATATCAGTTTTGTAACAACGATTAATGGCTTCACATGCTTATATCTGGATGTTATCAATCCAAATAATGCATCTGGAATAGGTAATGACTGCCACCTTAACATTAGGAAAAATGTACATATATATACATTCTAATGTCTATTCCTCACCCTCTTTCTCATAGATTAGTACTAGGCTAACTGCCCTCATGGGCCATTTTAAACCTAGCCAATTACCTCATGTGAGATTCAAACTCTGCACCTTGTGCTTCTTAGGTAAGCACCTTAACCATTACACCAGTCTCCCATTCCTCTTCACCCCCCCATCAATATCCTTTCTGTTTTTATCTATGAACATATGGTTGTGACATACTTTACTGCTCCATCATGACCACCAGTATGATGATTTAGACAGACCACTGTGGCATAACTTTTTCTGTGGCATTGTTTGGTAGTGCATAGGTCAAGAGACATGGAGGGTTATAATCCATTGATTCTGTTTGTTTTTAAAACTGCCATCCCTATGCAGGTGCCAACACCAACAGCAGAGGCACTCATCAATTCTGGGTCACAACCTGCCAGCATTGCCTCCACACCTTTTATACTACCTGCACCACCTGTGTCAGATACTGGTACATTAGTACCCACCAAGAGTAATGTCAGTGGAGATAGGGCTTTGTCACCCAACAGGAGCAGGGATGGTTGAAATGTCACAGACAGGAACTTGTTTCCCCGAATCAGCTGGACAGAAAGAATTATCAAGTGCAGTGCTAAATTACTGTGCTGGCCAGCACTGCC
>NW_025060621.1:0-6470 GCF_019279795.1 Protopterus annectens | reverse complement strand
GCATCAGTGCCACATTACTGATCCAGACAGTTGATACATCTGCCATGCGGTCGTCACACCATGTATGACAGATGACATGTGCAGCTTTGATGCATAGGGTTGCATGGTATGGTGGGAGTATGTAACATGTATGGTACAGGGATCTGTCCAGCATGTGGTGATCCTTGTAGGACGGTGGCTGTCCATGACATGTCTTTCAGATCAGGATATGTACGTGTAGCATGTTCAACATCACAGTGTAGCACATGTCTTTATGCAAGGTAGCCAGCATGCTGCATAGTGGAGGTGAGGATTGTGAAGGCTGGGATCACCCATCCACGCATGGCCAATACCCCTTAAAGGTGATATGTGATCCGATATTGTTCACCCGAGTGCTGAGTATGCCTGTCCAATGATCTCCATGCTCATGGATGGCACCCTGTTATGACATGGGTGCCTCGTATGACTACCTAATAGGCCTGGAGACATCACCAACTCAGGGAGGTGAACTGCACAGTACCATCTCTTACACAGTGTCCCTAATGTTGACCGCAGCCTAGGTGATAGTTAATGGGTACATGGATATTCACCTAGGTGACAATGCTGATATCTTTGTCAGATGTGCACATATGTCACACCCTCACCCAAAAGCCCATTCTGTATGTTG
Source organism: Protopterus annectens (assembly GCF_019279795.1). NCBI lineage: Eukaryota > Metazoa > Chordata > Ceratodontiformes > Protopteridae > Protopterus > Protopterus annectens. Next base: position 5,824 of record NW_025060621.1, on the reverse strand, counting down.
TTCACAACACTGAGACAGCTATTGCTCATAGGTCATGGCCATTCACATCCTTACATACACAGATGCCTCATTTGTCTGTGTGGTATGGGCTACAATGAGGGGAGTACAACACATTAACCCTGTTTTACTGTAGCTGGCACTGGTGTGATATGCACATGTCACTCTGGCACCTTTGTAGTGTTGATTCTGTCAACAGGCCACTGGTAGAACACTCCTGTGACATACAAGGTACATGTAGTCAAACATCCGATTGTCATCTACATCTGTACTGCTAACATCTACATTGATAATGGTTCATGGACTTGCAGACCATACTCAGCAGGGTAATAGTGCGTGCCACCAATTATGACTGCCCACCTCTTGGGGTTGATATTATCCAACACCCTATCTGTATTGTATTTCATGCTCAGCACTTGTTCAGAACTTGTGAGTACTTCATGAGCTACTGATTAATATAGCACCCATTCCACACGATTTCTCACAAGAAAACTGTTTGTCCTAACATTTCCAGCTTGCTTACAGTACAACATTTTTACAACAGCTGTTGTACACTAACTCACATATCTTGTGAGACATGGTTGTATATACAGGCATGTCCAACTGTCACATACCAGTGCTATTGCCTGTCTATATGATGAATATGGCGTACATGTGGCAATAGAGCAATTGTCTCATGTACACAGTCAATGCTCACCTCCCAACATATGACACTACAGCCTGTGGGAGATGCACATATGCAGCCATGCTGGAGGTAATGCTGTCACCAACCCTGACTGAACCTGACAATCATGTGGGGATGTGTAACATTTGCAACACACCCCAGTCATCACATAGTCTCACAAGATCTCCACCACCACAGGCCACACATACGAGTACAACTTGTGCAGTATCTCTCCATACTCTGTGTAGGCACCAAAGGCAGCCCCCATCACCAAACACAACAACAATAACTTATAGCCCACAGACTCATGTGTGCCCATCACATACAGCCAATAGGGTGTTATAACATACACAACACACCAGTCATAGGTGACTCTGTAGGTGGTCACACTGATGTCCCACTCAACAGGCTACACAAGGCGATAGTCGCTTACATCTTCCTGCCGGGTAACTGGTTCTGCAACATAACCTATGCACCCATGCCACACCTCACCAGGTACAATTTGACTGTCATTCTCCATGTTAGTGTGACTGCCCTGAGATGCAACTTCACAGACTACGTGTGCAGGGACATGCAATAGCTCACTGGTCTTGTAGCCCTGAAGGTATGGGCCAAGCCCTGGGGAGCATTATGCATTCAACCGAACCTGGTACCACTGTACAATGACTGACTGTGTCACTTCAACAGTTGCCTATGCTTCTGCTGTCATTCCACAGGCATCTGGTATCTGTCCGCTTTGACTGATATGGTCAACAAAACATGATGCTTTGGCACAGATGACCTGCACCTGTCAGCCTTGGGTGAACAGATAACATGTAAGGCTCTTGCTGCTTCTATACTGCCTGTCTTGCACAGTTTCCAATAACATTCACCACCAGAACGGGAACAGGCAAGCAAAACATGGGGTCATCTGACGCAATGCTTGACATCTTCATCTCTGACAGCAGGCAAGTCACTCCTTATAATGGACCTCTTCAATATCTCTGCAATGACTGGGACCTGCCTCTAAGCTCTGCAGAGCACACCTGCAATGACAGGTTATACAAAACCAACCTTTCAGTCATGTAACCTGGACCCACCCACTGGGTTTTCCCCATATTCCACTATGTTGTACACATCCTGGGTTACTTAGCACAATGCATCAGAGGTGCTCCAGGCAACTAACTGTGCCAGAACTGCTATACACATTGTAACATGCTAGATTCAACAACATGCCACACGGTTACCAGACCTCATTTCTTGGTGTACTGGACAGTAGGGTTCAGACAGGTACTACTGATGTGAGACTGACACTACCCCACACTTAACTGGGATAGCCACTCATGTACCGACACATTAGGCCAACGCTGTCCAGGATTCATAACCTCTACTTGGCTGGATCAACCCATACACACCACCTCCAAGACCAACAATATCCTAGACATGGACACTACCAACATGTGACTGGTGTTCCACACCTGGGGTTATCCCCTCGTTGGTAGATTCCGAACATATGCCAATCACCCTTGTTATCCACATCCCGGCACCACACCCTTCATGGCATACACAGTACAAGAGTACTACAACGCCTACTACAGACATCTTATGACATCAGTAGTTAACGTCATGACACCTGTGCAGATGGACAATGCACATACAAACGCTGAAACATACCCCAGTGCACTTCATTAGCACATACACGACTGCATGGATCGTGCTATGCCACACAGAGCCATGATGGTACCCACCAGATAACGGATGCCACTCTGGGAGTCCAGTTCCATGGACATAATTTACAACAACAGGTGGAGGATGTTGCAAAGTGGAGTACAATCCCATGGGTGGGGTAGCTCACTGGTCAGCCTCAGTAGGGCTATGGGATCCCTCAAAGCATACTCCGAACCTAGCTATGTAAACATTACTGTGACACATTCCAGGGTGTACCACAAGGCATTATGGAGGTATGTCAGTAGTCAATGTCAATACCCACATCTGCTCTGACATACAATAGTTACTCAGGAACATTACAGAACCAAGTGATGTTGGCAACATCCTGGCAGATGGGTTCAATGCTACCATTACACCCTCTCACTCCCTACAGGGCTACAATCCATGCAGGAACATTGTGGTGTCCCTGCAGTCACAGCTACACAGTACTAACCTGCACTCTATAAGGCCTGGAACACTGACTCCATGTGACCGTCCAACATCCCAGGCTGTGATTTACACAAATCTCTGAATGACATGTCTCCCCACTTGGCCACCATATTCAGTAATAGCCTTGTATCAGACATTGTGACCCCTGAATGGCACACAGCAACAGTTATCACACTCCACACAGGTGGCGCCACAATGCATGAGAGGGACTATTGTCCTATATGCCTGACTGGACTGTTCTGCAAGGCTATGGGGCACATCGTCATGGAAGTCATTCAGAGACATTGGTGGACTCTGGTCCTTTGATGCCACCCAGGTTGGACTTGTTATGGCCAGAGCATGGCTCCTACACCTGGTGGACTCCTTTGATACAGTTACCAGGGTAGTTGATGACGGTAAGGGGGTCCACACAGTCTACATTGTCCTGTCATTGGCTTTCAGCACCGTTCTCGATTCTGGCATAGACAACATACACATCCACCTGCACACTGACCCCTATGTCTCAGAATGTTATGCAAAGTGGCTCATGGACAGGACACACACAATGAGGGTAGCATACCATAGTACCTACTGTATTTTAGTTACACTTGACGTACCACAGTCCTCAGTCATAGGGCCCCTCATGTTCATTATATGCTTCCCTGAGGTACAGGCTAGCACAGAGGGACTTTCCCTGACTAGCTTTCCAGACAACTGCATACAAAGCACCATGATTGATCCACCAGCTGATACTGACTCCCTCCATAAGGGTGTCACTGTGACGGATAGCTGATATCAATATCATGGCCTCAAGCTGCATGACACAAGGTGCATGAACATCCCCTTTGCATTACACCATTCACCCACTGACTATCACATAGGTGGTAGTCCCCTACATACATGTCATTTGGGGTCTTTGTAAACGTTACACACTCCTTTGATAACAATATTGCCACTGTGACGTGGATATCCTTCTACGTGGCCACATTTATCTGTACTGGGTTTGTAGCTGGAACATGGGCACCCATTGTACCTCTGAACTCCAGATGTATACACACATTCAAGGGTACAACACCCCATTTAGGGTGTACCTTACAGAACAGCTACGGCTTTACATACCACAACATTAACACACCATGATGTTTATTGAGCTCCGACGGTTGACGTATGCAGCAGAACTATGGACACCACGTCTGTACACATTTGCATACTACATACTCAGGAGTGACCTCTGCTGAACAGACAGGGCCCATGTCCACAACAATATTCATGGATATACTCCACATAAGCGACATAAGCAAAAGCCACTGTGAGCAACATGCTCATAGATATTTGCACACACGCAATGATGAGTTGGATGTGCTTGAGGGTTACATTCCCAAACCAGACACTCACCATGCTTTGGAACATGATTCCTATGTACATCATGCAGGGACACTCAGTAGCACTGTTCATGTGATACCTCACTTGGTGGATGGAAGACACGCATGTACGCCAGGGATCACTGCAGTGGCTGTACTCTGCAGAGGTGAAGGTAACACATGTCTCTGCTGTTCACAGACAGGACACTACCCTAGAGAGGTGCCGCTGGTGTAAACACTGTAGTTGGGCTTACACATAGACTTGCCAGACTGCATAGTACCCCACTATGAACCTGTGCAGCTATTACATGTCCTTTGTGCATGGTTAATTGAGTAGCTCTTCCATTTAGATTAGCTATCATGCTGCTACAGTGTCCCGTGACTACAATCCATATGTATCTTGTTATTGTATAGTGTACATGCCAATAGACGATACCTTTGGCATGCATGATATGCCTGTTATGCTGTGTAGAATATCTGACATATCTACCTACAATACTGTACATTACACATATTTTACATAGTATCCCATAACGCAAAGCATACTTGCACAGCGGGACCACCTTAGACATGTCATTGTCATTATATGCCCATACACATGCCTACTGTGACAGTATATCAACATATACTATCCCCTGCTATGGCACGTACTTGTTGGACATACCCTACCACTGATGGTGGGTGGTATGGAATTGTTCTGTTTAAAGCCCTCATGTAGCATCCCTTGTGGTGTCTGTGATGTTTACCTTGTGGCCCACTGCAGGACACAATTTCTACAAGTGTTACTATGCTCAGCAAGACATCACTACATAATACCTTTTCCCACTTTATGCATTGTGGACACTTTTAATTAATACAAAACAGGCTATACATACAGTAACATAATTAATACAAAACCGGCTATACATACACTTACATACTGAGTGTTCTACATACCTTGTTATCATTCCGGACTTTCTTAACTATCTCTCTTACACTGTTTAAACAGTTCTATGGTATGAGCATACGGTTTGAATGTCTGGCAAGTCATCCTTATATACGTCAATACCTGTAACATGTGGCTTACTGCCGCCAATTGGTGTTCCTGAGTGAATTATTACTTGCACATCAGCTGTGCAGCTACTCCATTCACCAATTACACTGCAACAGTGGGGTATAATTGAATTCTCCACTTGGGCATTGCCCATTTGCCCTACCTTCGGGGAGACGGCCTGTATTGTGTTTTGTTGTGTGTAATTGCAACTGATATGTGTAGAGACACGGATAGTTTGGATTCATGTCCCCTGTGGATTGTGTGTGACGGCTAGAGTATGTGGTTCTACATGTGAGTGCACCTGTCATCCTAACCGTCTGACAAGGGACTACTGCAAATAAAACCTGTAACATCACCGTTTGTTCCAATATACAACGGCTATGATTTCACATGGCACCTTTAAAATGTGTCTCTCACAAGGTATGTTAATGCTTCTGCAGATGTAATTGACTGACTGGATGTTTGTGCTGTAATTACAGTATGTATTGCTATAGTTTCATGTGTAGGGATGTAGGTGGGTGTACGTAGCATATACAGGTATGTGGGGCTTGCATTTCTACATATTCCATATATGTGTGTGGGCTCCTTCCCTAATTAAAGACCTATCAGTTAGTAGACATTGTTACGGGCATATACATTGGGCCAATTGTTTTT
>NW_025060620.1:0-4263 GCF_019279795.1 Protopterus annectens | reverse complement strand
ATGCAACTGATATTCTACCAGCAGACACATTATACCCTTGCACAGAACTTACAAATTATAGGCACAGAGCAATTCTGTCCCCACTATGAAGGGGCGCATTCATTCTCAACTTCTGCAATATCTCACAACCAATAATTTACTTGCCAAATCCCAAAACAACTTCAGGCCTCATGTTACAACTACCCTCCTGAGCTGTACCACCGCCATCAATTTAGAAATGAAGGTAAAATAGGATCATCTGTCTTTCTAGATTTGTCAAAGGCCTTTGACACAGTCTTTCACAACAAACTACCTTCAACTACTGTCATCCAGTACTCCAATCTCAGCCCCCCAGCCCCTCAAATGGTTTCCAAAGCTACCTAACTTAAGGTCATAAACAGGGCAATAAAAATGGCTGAGCCACATCTACCCCCTCCCAGTCACATTGGGAGTCTCATAAGGCTCCATCCTTGGTCCACCTCAATTTAGTGGATTTGCTAATAACCTCAATACTGCCACCTCCCTAGCATCCACAATCCAATATGCTGATGACGCTACACTTATGTGCTGCATCTACCATGTAGCAGGTCATGTCCAAATCCAGGCTGAAATAAGCCAATCTTCACCACTTACCCCATACACCTAAAACTGTTCACTTGAACATCACCTCACAAGACTGCCCACCTATCCCTGGTCTAGCAAACTCCAGTATCCTTTTCTTTTCTCTGTCCCATCATCTATCTTCCCTCCTTTTCATCAGCCCTATCCCATTCTCTCAACCTTTTACATGTACAGCATAGATACTACCTATAAAAATAATGAGCCAACTCTACCTCTTGCCCCCAATAGCTAACTCACATACTCTTCTCCTAACCGACTGGCAATCAAAATGAAATGCATATTACAACTCACATTTCCTTATATTGTCCCTCATAAAACAGATAAACCATACTTACTTTACATATTTTTACCACTTGTGTACTAAGATGAGTTTTCTTCCCTGGCTTCCACTGAATATGGGTTCTATCCCAGTCAGACTATCAAGTAAACAAATGTAAAATAAATAAAATAAAACTGGTACAGCCACAGCCCCTCACCCCCAAATCCTCTTAGCACAACACATCATTACACAAAAGTAAAATAAAACTGGTACAACCACAGCCCCTCCCCCAATCCTCTTACCACAGAACACTACACAGGAGTTAAACAAAACTGGTACAGCCACAGCCCCTCACTCCCCCCTTACTCTTAGCACAAGAACCCTACACAAAAGCAAAATAAAACTGGTACAACCACAGCCCTCACCCCCTCTCAATCCTCTTAGCACAAGAATGCCACACAAAAGTGAAGTAAAACTGGTAAACCACAGCCCCTCACCCCCATCCTCTTACCACAAGAGCTCTACACAAAAGGAAAATAAAACAGGTACAACCACAGCCCCTCACCCCTCACCCTCTTAGCACAGGAACTCTACACAAAAGCAAAATAAAACTGATACAACCACAGCCCTCACCCCCTAATCCTCTTACCACAAGAAATATGCACAAAAAAGTTATGCAAACGCCCCCCACAAAAATAAAGTTAAAAATTAACCCCAAAACTTAATTTTTATATATTTTTTTACATAAGGCCATTTCCAATCCTCTGCTCCCTCTTCATGACTGAAGACTCACCTGCTCTTCTTGCTTTCCCTCCAGACCACTGCAGTCCTTTTTAAATTTCCCTTAAAAGGACAGTTTTCCAGACCTTTTGATAAATTGCCCTTAGAAGGACAGTTGAAAAGAGTGTTCTCCAATGACCATGACCACTCCAAAGGCTTGAATCCACCATTGATCCATTCTCCGAGGTAGTCCATCTTCACACTGGTCCACACCTTGCTCAATTTGCCACGATCCACTAAAAGGAAAACTCCTCTGTTTAAAAACAAGAGAAGTAATCCTTATTAGCCACATGTGCATTTTTAAAGGCAGTTTATACAGGGAGTGCTTTGCAAGGGCCAATCGGGTCCTTGCTTCATCACTTTCTAGTTAAAAAAACAAAAACAAAACAAACAAACAAAAAAAAAATGAGAATCTGTAATTAGAAGATGCTGCAAGCCAATCAGATCCCTTTGCTTCACTGAAGTGGACCTGATTGAGTGCAGCTTGTGAACAAATAAAAAAAATGAAAAAACAGTTTAGAATTGTGCAGTGATGTAAAGGAACTGTGTGGATGTCCACTGGGTGCTGAGCTAAGGATGCAATGGTTGGACCAACCTGTGGCTGCTGGATGGGAGCCCTTATTTGCAGGGTGGTAATTAAGGGCTTCCCGCAGACACAGGTGCCTAACGCTGGCTATGCACATAGCACACTACTGTACAATGCAGTAGGACCTTTAAATCATTTTAATTATATCCTAAGCTGGTGAATACCATCTTAATTAGCCAATCCCACATGGTGGAATTCTTCCAAGAAATGTATAGGCAGTATGCAGGACAGCCTGCATTCTGATTTTCTCTCAATACTTCAAGACCATTGAGTAGAGACTTTGAAAATTTTAACTGAGATAATGCGTTAGGGACCACTGCAGCCATACTACATCTGCATGCTAGGGAGCTGAAGTCAATGCTGCTGGTGCTACTTTCGACATTGAGGCCTAAGGGGCTGAGGAGAAGAGTGTTCAGACTCCAGGGTAACCTTCCAGGTACTACATGATCTGGAGATTGTAGAGCACTACAGGGTGGGATACAGGGACATATGGCAACAAGAACTCTATAATCTCTGGAGGCCCTCAACTTTAGAGCCAGAGCCAAACTGAGGGTTCATCCCAAGTGGAAACTATGCATGTGTAGCTCTTAGGATATTAGCTACAGGTACTTTTCAAAGACCAACTGGGGACATGATGGCGGTGTCACAGGTATCAGCATCCAGGATGTCCATCAGTTTCTAGATGCTATGCTCATACATGCCAGTGAGCACATATCTTTCCCCTTTTTCCCTTAGGAGATGGCCAAGAATATAAAACAGTTCTACCATGTAGCTCACTTCCCCTGAATTACTGGGTGCCAGAAATTGCAAGTGTATACACATAAAGGGCACCACATGGTGAGCAGCTGTGAGAATCCTACATTAACCACAAGGGATACCCACTACATCAACTGCTGTCGCCAAGTCATGTGCAAATGCCAAGGGTTTTATCTTGAATGTGTGTGCTGGCAACCCTAGGGCAGTTGGCTTCATGTATCCCATATCTGGCACACATCACAGCTGTACCAAATGTTGCTGGTGGGACACCCCAGAAGGCCATTTTACTGGGGGATGCTGGCTATGCCCTGGAGCCGTGGATGATGATACCCATCAGAAATGCACACACAGTCATGGAAGAACAACATAATGAGGCACATGCACAAACTAGGAACATCACAGAGCATGTGTTTGGGCTTCTGAAGTCATGGTTCCGGTGCCTAGATATAGCCGGTGGAGCCTTGCAGTATAGTCCATGCACATGTACACAAATATTCACAGTATGTGCTATGCTCCACAGTCTGATACTGCAGATACAGCTGCAGCAGGATCAGCAAGGGGAAGGGACACACATCCCCCACCAATGCCTAGGTCACCACAGCAACAGTCACAGGAGGACTTAGGGGAAGAACCCCAGCTACTGTCCCCATGGGCAGGCATAGGCATGCTCGGTATGCCCTTGCTTTGGCTAAGAGATAACATATAGCACATTCACTGACTACTTAGGGGCCTAGGGACTAATATCATTCTCCAACTCCAGTACATACATAAAAAAGGATGCTGTGGCACTCTTACATGACCTGTGTACCCCTATCCATGTACTGGAGCTGTGTATTACTTGTGACCAGACATGGAATCTGAACAAGATGCCAACTGCCACTGGTACAGGTCCCAACCCAACAGTCTGCATATATCACATCCTGGTATCTGCCAACTTGGCACAGCCAGGCAAATAGCGGCTGGTACAGAAAATTAAATACCCATCACTTAATACCATTTACTGGCATGTCTCATTTGCATGGCCAGTTCCCACGCATGAAACCACAGTTCCATAGACACTAAAATAACGCCATTTTCTGTGGAAAAGCCATGAGAGCTGCCTACTACTTCAGACGGATTGTCGCTGTATCCTGGTGATGGACCCCCACCCCTGCAGCCATGGTGTCCCTTGTAAATGGTGCATAACAGTAACTCATCTATGCTGCCCACAAAACCCATGGTAAATGGGTATTTATCACAATATTATCCCTCTACATTTTCAGGAGTACTGTATTTTATCATA
>NW_025060618.1:0-4328 GCF_019279795.1 Protopterus annectens | reverse complement strand
TTCTAACTGCTGCAGGTGTCAGGTAAGGTAGATCCCATGTGAGGCATTGTACTGGATTATGGGTATGATTGGGGTGAAGTATAGGGGCACAGTGACCTCTGTTGCCGTAGATGTGACTCCTTTCCTGATACGGTGTCACATGTAGACAGTCTTCCTAGCCACATTGGCAATGTGGGTGTCACATAACAGGTTACTGTTCACAAATGTCCCTAGGTCCCTGGTTACTCCTCCCATACATACTGGTTTACCACCTATGTGGTAATTCGTGTTACCTTGTTTGGTATTTGGTGGGACATTCATACTGTCCAGTGTCTTCAGGACGGTTGGGGGGGGTTATTGTGTGTGACAGTGTGGTCTGTAGCATGCTACAGACTGCACAGCAGTCTTGCCTACAGTTAGTTGCACATGGGTGAACTCCACTGCCTTGTGCATTGTCAGTTACCTGGACGTATGGGTGTCTGTGCTGCCTATGGATACTCACCTCCTTTTATGTAGTGTTCCAGGTTTTGGGGCCATGACACATGGTACGTGGTATAACCTGGTAGTGCTGGTGTGCTGTCAGGAGCCTTGCAGCAGGTTTCTGTCACTGCACAGACATCGATGTTCTCTATTCTGGGGATGGCCTCGGGAGCAGGCATATTGGGGTGTACACATCTGGCATTGGTCAGCATTTCCCTTATGTTTCTTCCCACTTATGTTTTCTCGGGTGGTGGGTCAGTCTTTTCAGCCTTGCCTGCAAAGGGCTGTATGGAGGTGGCAAAGGCCTTATCCAATATTCAGACGCCCAGGGGTAACAGGTGCAGGCCATCCCAAGGGCAGCTGCATGGCTTGTCAGGCATGACATCCCACGCAGACAGACATTGGATCCCCTTGGAATGACACCAGTAAGTGTGCTACTTGCTATGACTGCTCATTCCGTGTTTGTACTGTGGCATTATTCTTGGTAAGGGTAGGTTGCTGCGAACGGTGAGTGTCATACCAGCCTGGACTACATAATCGGATAGCTCATCTGTGTCTCTTTACATGTAGTCTAGGGCAGTACATCTCAGGTCATTCACACCAGCATGGACTATGACTGCATCATATTTCTATTTGCTTTGGAGTGACATACATATTTCTGTTATGTGGCATATTGTGGCAGCCTACAGGCAGCTTACTGTACCCTTTCCCTTGTTCAGTCTGGTGTGCGGGACAGCAGTGTGTCTGACTATGGAGTCACCTATTACAACTGTATCAGGCATGTTGTTTCTCCTTCTGGCCTGTGACTGTTTGGCACACCAGCTTTGTGTGCTATGTGTTGCATGTGCTATGTTTGGAGGCTGTTTCATTGGGTGTCTGCTTTAGTGGCCTCTGTTGGTGTGCTGTGTTTGTGATTTCTGCCTCCGGGGAATGTATTTCTGTGTTTATGTGTTTGGTTTGCAGTTGTGATAGGTCTATGTGGGTATGTGTTTGTGGTGTGTGTGGTTACCTTCTCCTACTGACTTGTTTTGGGTGTACTGAGTTGGGGGAGCTCTGCCTCCATTTTGGATGGGTGGTTGCATCTTTCACATATATTTGTATTTCTTGGGTGGAGTTGGGGGTTGTCTGTGTACTTGGGGCAGGTGTACGATTGCCTCAGGATTCACAGATTCCACTTGTTGAGGCTGGCCTTAGTGGATTGCATGTGTGGACAGATTATATTGCCATACTACTGATCAGTAATTACTTCAATGTTCATGTTTGCTCTATCATGTAGTAGCTTCCTCATTCTCTTGCATGTTTTGGTTATGGCTGGTGTCCACCATGCCAGTTATAGGCACTGTGTCCTGTTTTAATTTGGGACTGCATAATCCAAGCATTCCTGGCAGTGTTCATGGAATGGCTGTATTACAGGTTCTGGGGTGTGGCCCATAGTTTGCACCTGCATGGGACCTTTAATGGATTCCACATCAGTTTGGAGGTGTGCAAATATTGCTTAGCACATGTTTTCCACTGTGGTTTTCCGGCCAGGGACTGTGGTCAGGATTTGTATATCCAGTGTGATTACTATATGGTCTGGTTTTACCAGTGAGCAATACACTTCTCATCTTGACATCCCGTACCCATGTTGCTGATTATCACATCCAGTATGCTTACCCCTCTTGTGGGGGTGGTACGTTGTTCCTGGGCCTTTTGGATTGTGGATTCTATGAACTTTTGTCCTACACTGTTGGAGCTAGTATAATGCTCCCAGTCTATGTCTGGGTATTTGCAGTCGCCCAATATAATGTGGTTTGGAGGACTTGATATATTCATGTATTCCAGCATGGGCCGGATGCAGTTCCTGGTGTTGGGCCAGTAGTCTGTAGCAGGCTATACACTGGGGGGCAGTTTTAGCCACTGTTACTTGAGCATGGCTAGTCCATACTGCTTTTCGTGGTGGTACCAACATGGGGGTGTTTATCCTTGACAGTTCTTGCTAGTCACCCTCCTTTTGTAGCTTGTTCCAAGTTTTGAGGATGTACGGCACAGTATGAGGTGTAACCTGGTAGTGTTAGGGTGCTGTTGTGAGCCTTGCCTCAGGTTTCTGTTACAGCACAGTTATCAACATTCTCCATACTGGGTGGGCTTGGACTGCATGCATCTTGCTGTTTGAACTTATCCCTTATCTTATTCTTATCCCTTCTGGTGCCTATGGAGATAGGTTTGTGTTTTGAGCCTTACCTATTCAGGGCACACTGTGCATGACAACAGCCTTTGCCAGTATCCATATGGCCTGCACTGATAGGTGCACGCCAGTCCTAGCAGGTGGTGCATCATGTCATGCTCAGCATGTCATCCCAGACTGGCACACATTGGGTCCCCTTTGCCTCACTGCAATACTTCAGCAATTGTTGCACTTCCTCATCTCATTGTCATGTTGTGGCATGCTATTTATTGCGGGTAGGATGTTAGTCGGGGTCCTCAGGTGTGCATATGGTGCTTGGTGTTACATTGCTTAACACATAGCATTCATGCCTCAGGTGGTGCTGCAGGGCTGCCTCTGTCGGATGCACATATTACACTTCCCTGTACATGTTTGTGAGCAGGTTGTGTCACGTTAGGCATCCCTGTTACTATATGAGTGAGTCAGAGAGGGGTATCATTCCCAAGGTTCCTACTGAGCCAATGTATGTGCTATGCGTTGCCTCTTTGCCAAGGCCAGGGCATACTGGGCACGCCTCCTTCTGCCTACTGGGGCAGGCTCAGGTTGTTCCTCCTCCGAGTCACGCTGTGCCTGTGGTGGCCTTGGCGATGGTGGGGGGCTGTTTGGCCCAGCCCTATGCTGGTCCTGCTGCAGCTGTTTTCGCAAGATCATATTATGTAGCATAGCACATACCATGACAATTTGGGTACATGTAGTTGGTGTGTACTGCAAGGCTCCACCAGATGTGTCCAGACACTGGAACCGTGACTTGAGCAGCCCAAACACACGCTGTATTACATTACGTGTTTGTGCGTGTGCCTCATTATGGCGTACCTGTTCAGGTGTGTGTGCGTTTCTGATGGGTGTCATCAGCCACGGCTCCAGTGCATATCCTGCATCCCCCACTAGGTGTCCGTGCGGGATGTCCCCATTGGCAAATGTCTGGTACAGCTGCGTCAAATGCCAGATGTGGGAATCGTGGTAGCTCCCAGGACAGCCAGCACACACATTCATTATTATGCCCTGGGCATCACACACGACCTGGCAGTTGATGGAGGGGAAGCCCTTGCGGTTGATATATGCCCTACCCCGCTCACCGGCAGGTGCTTTGATGCGTATGTGCATGCAGTCTATTGCACCCACTACCTCAGGGTATTCCGCTATTTGCTGGAAGAGAAGCATGTTGCTGGCCAATACCTCACGGGCATTAGGGAAGTATACATGATCACTGACATGTGCTGACATGGCATCCAGGAACTGGTGCAGTACCCTGGAAGCTGATGCCTGTGATATCCCCATCATATCACCAGTTGGTCTCTGGAAGGTACCTGTTGCTAGTATTCTTAGGCCAACACATACCTTGGTTTCCACTGGGATGGGTTCCGCTCTGTTGGTTCTGTGTGTGAGGCGTGGCCTGCACAGCTCCACTATTGGCTGCAGGAGGTCTCTGTCCACTCTATAGCTCTACTATCTCCAGCTCATGTAACCCGTGGTAGGTGACCCTGGGCCTGTACACTCTTCTCCGCTCCTCACTGCGGGTTGTCTGGCACCATCTGCATTGTCACCACCCTCAGCAAGTCGCCTATGTCTCATTATGACAGCTATGGCAGGCCCTAACATTTCTGCTCTTGGTTCAGCTTTTCAGTTTTCACTTCTGATAACTTAACTCCTGTCTTGCAGTGTC
>NW_025060617.1:0-4863 GCF_019279795.1 Protopterus annectens | reverse complement strand
TTAATTAGATTAAAAAACTTCCAGTTTCTTAAAAGCATAAAACATATGAGCCCAGTCAGCATTAATTTCTACATTACATCTCTTACATAGATTATCTTTATTATTTATTTTATTCATCATCAAAGGTGTATAAAAAGATCTATGTAAAAATTTCCATGTATAAAGTCTCCAGACAATGGAAGACGTAGGGCCAGATTCAGGAAGGCTTACACGGAGTTCAAGAGTAGTGTAAGCCTCCGTGTAAGCCTCCCGATTCAGGTACAGGCCAAACCTCCGTGTAAGAGACAGCTAACACGTCTCTTACACGGACTGGGCGTGGAAATGCTCAATACCTCATTTGCAGCTCCAAGATATGCAAATGAGGTATTTGAGCGATCCACGAAGCAGAAACCAGTCCGTGTAATGGACGTGTTAGCTGGAGAAATGTACTCAGCTGACAACTGAGTACATTTCTGCAAAATCAAAAACGGAGCTATGTCAGCTCCAAATAAAGGGTGCATATGTGTCATTAAGCATGCCAATGGCCAAATATGTGGCCATTGGCATGAAAAAGTGTTGCAAAAATAAGTTATTTAACTTTTTTTTAGCACGGGATTATTGTGTTTAACTGCAGCACACCCGCAAACGGGGTGCGCTACCTAAAACTGAAAACCGAAGCTTATAAGCCCACAATTGTGGGATTTATGTATTACATGGAATGTCAATGGAGGGACTTGCAGACTAAAAACAATATGGCCTCCGTTTAGTGGTTGTCAAGGGGGGGAAGCTCCGTGTAAGATATGTAACTAAGCATTACTAGGCAATCCTATGTAAATGAGGGTTACAATACTGAATCACACTGCCACATAGGTAATGAGCACTTTCTGAGTAGTGTAAGAGTTAGAGAAGGGGGAGGAACAGAGTAAGAGGTAGGTGACATCACGGAGGGGAAGGATAGAAAGAAATGTCCCAGATTGGAGGGCAATGTAAGGTAACAGATGACAGACAGACATCAGGGGGGGAGGTGTGTCCCAACAGAACACTAGGAAAGTCAAGAAATTGAGGGTATACGCTATCCCTACACTCCAAGTTTCTTGATATACGTGCATGCGCGCGTGTAAGGCAGGTTCAACATGTGGGAGCGTGTTGCAAACTGTTTACAACGGTTTGCGGCGGCACGTGTAAGGCAGTGTGCGCGTTTTAGCATGAATCAGCCTAGCTAACACCATGTAAGGATGTGTGCGCGTGTAACACTGTGTAGGGATGTGTGCGCGCGTTTAAGTGACTGTGAGCGTGTTTTAGCTGGTGTGCACATTGCTCCCCCTCAGGAAACAGAGAGGAAACAGGAAACAACCAAAATACAGGGAAACTGCCAGGGAATACTGCTGGAGTTAATTGGTGGAAACAATTACAAGCAGGCAATTACACAGGCAGACTAGAAGCCCAGCCCAGCACTTAAAACACAACAAAGAGCAGTGAAGGCTGTTTCTCACAAGAGATACTGCCAGAAGCTAAGCTATCAGAATTGAAAACTGAAATAAAGCTGAACTCAGAGCAGAAATGCTAGGGGCTGCCATGGCTATTATAATCAGGCATAGGCGAATTGCTGAGGGTGGTGACAATGCAGATGCTGACAGACAACCCAGAGTGAGGAGAAGGAGAAGAGTATACAGGCCCAGGGTCACCTACCATGGGTTACATGAGCTGGAGATAGTAGAGCGCTATAGAGTGGACAGAGAGCTCCTGCAGCAGATTGTTGAGCTGTGCAGGCCACACCTCACACACAGAACCAACAGAGGGAACCCATCCCAGTGGAAACCAAGGTATGTGTTGGCCTAAGAATACTAGCAACAGGTACCTTCCAGAGACCAACTGGTGATATGATGGGGATATCACAGGCATCAGCCTCCAGGGTACTGCACCAGTTCCTGGATGCCATGTCACCACATGTCAGTGATCATATATATGTCCCTAATGACCGTGAAGTTGTGGCCAGCAATATCGTCTCTTCCAGCAAATAGCGGGATACCCTGAGGTGCTGGGTGCAATAGACTGCACGACATACGCATCAAAGCACCAGCCGGTGCGCCGGGTAGAGTCTACATTAACCGCAAGGGATACCCCTCCATCAACTGCCAGGTCGTGTGTGATGCCCAGGGCATAATAATGAATGTGTGTGCTGGCTGCCCTGGGAGCTACCACGATTCCCACATCTGGCATCTGACGCAGCTGTACCAATCATTTGCCAATGGGGGCTTCCCACACGGACACCTAGTGGGGGATGCAGGTTATGCACTTGAGCCGTGGCTGATGACACCCATCAGAAATGCACACACACCTGAACAGGAACGCCATAATGAGGCACACGCACAAACACGTAATATCATAGAGCGTGTGTTTGGGCTGCTCAAGTCACGGTTCCGGTGTCTGGACACATCTGGTGGAGCTTTGCAGTACACACCAACTACATGTACCCAAATGATCATGATATGTGCTATGCTACATAATATGATCCTGCGGAAACAGCTGCAGCAGGACCAGCACAGGGCTGGGCCAAACATCCCCCCACCATTGCCAAGGCCACCACAGGCGGGGGTGACTCGGAGGAGGAACAACCTGACCTTGTCCCAGTAGGCAGAAGGAGGTGTGCCCAGTATGCCCTGGCCTTGGCAAAGAGGCAACGATAGCACATACGCTTGGTCAGTAGGAACACTGGGACTGATACCGCTCTGACTCACTCATACAGTAACAGGGATGCCTAACATGACACAACCTGCTTCCAAATGTACAGGGAGTGTAGTATGTGTATCCGACAGAGGTGGCCCTGCAGCACCACCTGAGGCATGAATGCCATGTGTTAAGTAATGCAATATCATGTACAATATGCACACCTGAGGACCCCAACTAACATCCATATCCACGCATATGACCCTGTGGAAACAGCTGCACGTCATACAGTGATGTACATGTGCAAAAACATGGAACAAGATACAAAATGAGGGTGTCTAGCAATAAATAGCATGGATAACCACACACCCATGTTTGTACCACAACAAGAAGCAACATGGAATAGCCATGGTCAAAAAACAATGGCTAAAACCGACTACTACTATATAGCCTGCTGCAGACCACTGTCCTAATAGCAGGAACTGCCCCAGGCCTATGTCCATATGTTCATACTAGGCTATCTGCCCTAGGGCATTAATAAGCCTAGGCCAGAGTTTTGTGGCGTCTGCCACCCCTGCAAGTTGATGGATATGCCCATTATTTTGCTGTGCCTCTGTCAAAAAGTGATACTGAGGTTATCCCTGGGGTATACCTGCAATCTCCCATCCATTGGTCAAGATCTCACTTGAACAAAGCCAGTGAGGTGCTCAGCCCCACATGTACCAGGATGTTGTTCCACAGCATATGGACTCTCTGGGTGATGAATCTGTCCCTCCAGCACATCCTATTAATATCTGTGTTGAGGTTTAGGTCTCCTGCCCTTGTAGTTCTGATGGATGTAGAGGTCTTGAGGTGAAGCATGTTCATAAAGTCTGGGTTGGACATAGCCTTGTATGTCAGGCACAGATCACCTCTGAGCAGTCAGTAAGTGACTGAATACAGCTGGAATTCCTTCAGTCGGGCAGCATAAGAAATATGTTTGAGACCCTTTCACCTCCTGTCGAGGAATTTGTGGGCCCATCCAATCTGAATGGGGCAGTGTATGCAATCATTGGTGTGATGAGTACAGGTGAACGATGACCTCCCTTGATCTAGATGTGAATCACTGCATGATGAGGTGGCCAATGTAGAAGGCCTTCCAAACTACCCTGGCAATGTGAGTGTCAAGCAAAAGGTCACTGTCAACCTGGGTGCCCAGGTCCCTGATAACCTACGTTGTGCTTAGAGGATTGCCACCTAGATGGGAAGTAGTGGGAACCTTGTTCTTCCTGAAGGGTATGGCTATGCATTGTTTAGTGTTTAATGTAAGGCCATGGCTGTGGCACCAGTTATCTGTGTCTATGAGACCCTTCTGAAGGATGTCTGTGTCAGATGGGTTTCCAGCTATGCTTCCCAGTTTGCAGTCATCTTCAAACTTTGTCAGCCATAATCCTCCTGTGTTTGCTCGCTTCTGAAAAGTAGATACTGAACAAATGTGGGCCCAGGACTGAGCCCTGTGGGACACCACTTGTGACAGCTCTGGAGTGTGAACTGGCACCAGCAACTTTGACCCTGTGTGTTCCATCACTTAGCCAATTTGCAACCCATGCTGTGATGTATGGGTTCACAATTAAGCTGGTGATGTTTTCAATGATACCTGAGTGGGGTATTGTGTGCAAAGCCTTTGCCAGGTCAAGGTAGGCTGTGTGGACTGCCTTGCCCACGTCAATGGCCTGGGTGAGTGTTTTGAAAAAGTCAACCAAGTTTAAAAGGCATGATCTGCCCTTGACAAAGCCAAACTGGATTGGATCCAATGTCTGCAAGTCCCCTATGTCTTCATTTAGAATTCCCATTATGATCCTCTCCATAGCTTAGCAGAACAGGCTTGTCAAGCTGATGGGATGGTAGTTTCTGGGGTTGGTGGAGGCACCTCCTTTGTGAAGTGGGTCCACCATTGCTGTATGCCACTCCTTGGGAACATATCCTGAGGTGAGGCTAAGATTAAACAGCTGCCCTAACTGTGGGTGTAATTACTCATTGAGTTCATGGAGCACACAACTGGGGACACCATCTGGTCCCATGGATAAAGTGTTTTCTGCCTTGGATTGAGCAGTTCCCACCCCAGCAGTGGAGATGTTTGGGGGGCTACAATCCTCTGGTGTACATAAGCCCCCAGTTGGGGAGGGGAGAAATTCTGCACTGAAAACCCGTAGTCAGTATGGGTTCCAGTTTCACATG
>NW_025060616.1:0-4180 GCF_019279795.1 Protopterus annectens | reverse complement strand
ATTTCCTACCCAGTTTTGTTAAGGGCAGATCCTCCCTTTAAACCTGGTCGATTTTTTGAAACAGTCCCAAGGCCATTGACAAGGGAAGGTGGTCCACACAGCCTACCTGGACCTCGCAAAGCCTTCGATACAATACCCCACTGGCATTACAGATAAGCTCACCAGCTTAAATATAAACCCTATGTCACTAGATGGGTTGCAAACTGGCTCAAGGATAGAACCCACATGGTTAGAATAGCTGGAGCCATGTCAGACTCCATACCAGTTACAAGTGGCGTCCCACAAGGCTCAGTCCTGGGACTTCTTTGTTCGGTATATATTTCTCGGAGGTACAGGCCAACATGGAAGGACTGTGGCTGACCAAGTTTGCAGATGACTGCAAACTGGGTGCCATAATAGACTCTCCAGCCGACACAAGCATCCTCCAAAAGGGTCTCATAGAAACAGACAACTGGTGCCAGAGCCATGGCCTCAAGCTAAACCCCAAAAAAGTGTATAGTCATCCCTTTGGCAAAACAAAGTGCTCACAAATTACCACATAGGTGGTAATCCATTGACAGAAGAAGTAATTAGGGACCTGGGGACCCAAGTTGATAGCAATCTCTCATTTGACAACCACGTGGCCAAAGTGGTTAGAAAACATTTTATATAGCCCACCTAATCATGAAGGGATTCACATCTAGATCAGGGAGGTCACTGTGCCTCTTTACTCATCCCTCATCAGGCCCATAATTGAGTACAATGCCCCTTTGGGATGTACCTTACCAGACACCTGCAGCAACTGGAAAGACCTCAAAAGTACCTCACCAAGAGGATCGGGGGCTCAAACAGATGCCGATGCTGCCGTTAAAGAAACTCCAGCTCTACTCCGGGGCATACCGCCTGCTCAGAGGCGATCTGTGCATGACGATAAAGCCATGTCCAACCCGAATTAATGGACATGTGCACCTCAGAAAATCCAAATCCCATCGAGCTCCGAGGTACTTGAACCTCAGCACTGAAATAAATAGGACATGCTGGAGGGACAGATTCATAACCCAGAGGCTCCTTCACTCTGGAATAAAATCTCAGTCCAGGTTAGGCAGGGTCCCTCATTGACTCTCTTCAAGAGGAATCTTGATGAGTGGATGGGAGATCGAGGTTTACCCCCGGGATCACTTCTGTATCACTGTTAGACAAAGGCACAGTATACTAACCTTGAAAAAGGGCATAGCAAAATTAATTTAAAATGGGTGGCAAAGCCATAAAACTCTGGCTAGGCTTATAAATGCCCTAGGGCAGACAGCCTAGTATGAACCTATGAACAGGTGCAGGAGGTAAAGAGTCGGGAAACAGGCCGGACTATGAAAATACATCATCTACAATGTCTAGAACAGGTGGAATAGCAAGAGGTCTGTGCTGAGGCAGTAGAAGAAAGTCTCTAAGCCTTTTCTTAGAATCTGAATAATCTTGGCTCTCCCAATGGAAATGCTCCCTCATGGTATGCAGGGTTTCCCCAAAAGAGTAATCCTCAGGAGGAGAAGCTGAAGGAATAGACTCTTCAGCATATGAATCCTCATAGGGAGGAATAGAGTATCCCTGTTCTGAAGAGGAGTCAGAGGAAATGGAAACCTGATCAGAGGAATCATATTCAGTATCTTGCCTAGGCCTCTTATCAGGAGGGGGATGGGAACCTCTGATCAAAGTAATTATGTCTTCGGCCATTTTGAGCATTTGTTTCTTAGGCATGGAAGTCAGTCCTGGAGAATGCTGTACTTGTTTCCTTGTCTTAAAAACTGTTTTAGTCTTTGTCTTGGATGCTGAAGTTGGCTTGCTAAAAGCTGTGTAGGTCTGAAAACACCAACCCTTGCCTGCTCAGCGGCTCTGGACCCATCTGAGGGATTAGTCAAGGCCCAATACCTTGAGTATCCAGAGGCCTAGTTGTCTCCACGGAAGTCAGAGGCGGCCTGTGGCTCTGAGGTAGTGGATGTCAGGGGGTGGGAAAGCACCTCACTGAGCACAGGAACCGGCGACTGGCCTAGAAGAGGCTTCGTCGCCAGTTTTGGACCTTGGATGCCTGTCCTTTTCTTTTTCCTTGGGCTTTCTATGAATTCTGGTCCTCGGTTGTTCCGACGGCATTATATAGTTAAACCTTCAGCCAAAGTAATGAAAAGCAAAATTGTACCGACGCTTAATAGTGCATTGGTTAAATCTAGCACAAAACTGACAACTAGCAATTGGTCAGGCCTAGGCAAGGAATACAGTAAGAATGAAAATCCTTATGAAGTATTTGCTTCCGAGAAGAAATATAATTAACTTTTTCTGACATCGGTCTGGAGCAAGAAAAAAGTTTCCCCAACAGGGTACTTAGCTTTACAGAAGACTTCAGATCTGAAATTCAATTTAGAAAATCTCAGGAGTCGGCAGACCAGCACAAGACTTCGACCGACCGGCATTTGAAAACTGCTTTTGCTTGGAAACAGCAAAGAAAGACTGAAGAAAATGGCATTGGCTGCATCTTTTATACCCTGGGCACTGACGCCAGGGAAGAGGCGAAGAAACCCGACGCCGACCAGGATTTTGGGAATTCAGGCCGACTGGGGGTAGCCTGCCAGCAGGATAACTCAAGTAGAATGACTGCAACAGTGAAACATGATGAAAGTACAGTTTTGTACCTACCATAAATGTAGATGTCCGAACTGGATAGCATCTGCAGTCATAACAAATGGGTTGTCCTGGCAGGCAGCCCTTCGGTCGGCCGGATTCCAAAGTCTGGGCCCGGCGGCGGCTGATGTCGCACTACACCCGACGACATCTCTGCTGGCCTTCGGGTATAAAGGCACCAGCCGACGCCATTTTCCTCAGTGTTTCTTGCCCCAGATGCCAATTGCCCTCTTGGAAAGCTAAATTTTGGATAAATGCCAATGTTTCCAAAATAGTAAAGGCAAACACAAAAATAAACATGTATGTACATATATACAAACAAATACACCATAAGAGACTCCCAGCTAGCTATTAGGAGGGTAAATACCCTAGGAGTACCACAGAGGGAAGGAGGGAGGGATCCTGACTGCAGATGCTATCCAGTTCGGACATCTACATTTATGGTAGGTACAAAACTGTACTATGTCCTTCATGGATGCATCTGCAGTCATAACAAATGGGTAGAATACCATAGCCAAACTAGGGAGGAGGAATAAAAATTATGGTGTAGTTAGGATCCCTTGCAGTACAGCAGTGGCAAACCCTGCTCGGGATCTAGAATATAGAGGTAAATTATAATGCTTGGCAAATGTATGCACGGAGGTCCAAGTAGCCTCAATAATGTCCTTGGTTGCCACCCTCTTAGGAAAGCTGTGGTAGTGGCTGTAGCCCTTGTAGAATGAGGTCTTATGTTCTGTGGAATTGGTTTTCCATGGTAGGAGTAACAGAATCTTATGCAATTTCCTATCCATTTGGAGATTGTCTGTTTGGGAAAATTTCTTTTCCTTCCCTTCCTGTTGCATAGGCTACAAAGAGCTGGTCAGTTTTTCTGTTACCTTTTGGGTTTTGTCCAGGTAGTAGCGTAACTGTCTATGTACATCCAAGGTATGCATTATTCTTTCGCCTCTGTTTTGTGGATTGGGAAAGAAAGTAGGTAGGTGGATTGCCTGGTTTAAAGACACTCTGGATACCACCTTAGGCATAAATGTAGGATTAGTTCTCATGGACCCCTATCTTGATGGAAGATTAGGAAGGGTTGCACTGCCATTAAGGCCTGTAGTTCAGAAACCCTCCTTGCTGAAGTAATTGCCAGTAGGAAAGCAGTTTTTCTTGACAGGTGTTGTAGATCTGCTGTTGCTGCTGGTTCAAACGGAGGGAGTGTCAACTTTTCTAGTACAAAAATTCAAGTCCCATGCTGGTAATGGTGGTTTCCTAGGAGGTTTTACATTCTTGATCCCTCTGAGGAACTGCCTGAGTAGAGGATGTGAAAAGACAGGAGGATCAAAGCTGTATTCTGCTGAAATAGCTGATGCATGTATCTTGATGGAGGAATAGGACAGGCCTGTATGTAGAAGCTCTGCCAAGTACTCCAGAATGTTAGCAATATCTATGTTGACACATCTTTTCCTCTTTCAGTACTCCAAATGACAACCTTTTCCATTTTCCTGCATAGTTCCTTCTTGTTGAAGGTCTGGGCTTCAAGGATATGTCTTTACCC
>NW_025060615.1:0-5693 GCF_019279795.1 Protopterus annectens | reverse complement strand
CCAAAAACCCCCATAACAAACATCTAACACTCTAGCCATAGGTGACTCTATAGTCAGGCACACTGTTGTTCCACTCACCAGGCTAAACAAGGAGAAAGTTACTGTCAGCTGCCTGTCAGGTGCCAGGATCTGTCACATAACACATGCACTCAGGTCACTCCACAACAAGTACAAATATGACTCTGTCATTGTCCATGTTGGTGTGAATGACCTGAGACACTCCTTGGACTACATGAAAAGGGACATGGAGGAGCTATCCGATCTTGTAGCCCAGGCAGGTATGACCCTAGCCCTGAGTAGCATCCTGCCATCACCCAGAATTATACCACAGTACAAGGACAAAATGATTGACTTCAACAATTTGCTAAGTTTCTGGTGTCATTCTAAGGGGATCCAGTATTTGTCTGCCTGGGATGACATGATCAACAAGCCACAATGCTTTGCCATCCGATCTTGTAGCCCAGGCAGGTATGACCCCAGCCCTGAGTAGCATCCTGCCATCATCCAGAATGATACCACAGTACAAGGACAAAATGACTGACTTCAGCAATTGTCTAAGCTTCTGGTGTCATTCTAAGGGGATCCAGTATCTGTCTTCCTGGGATGACATGATCGACAAGCCACGATGCTTTGCCAGAGATGGCCTGCACCTGTTACCCCTGGGATTCCGGATACTGGCTAAGGCTCTAGCCACCCATATAGTGCTTTTTTTATGAAAGGTTCAAATGACAAATTCACCAGCCTAACAGGTACAGGCAAGAAGAATCTGAGGGTATTACTACTCAATGCTAGAAGTCTAACCCTCAAAATGCACTCTCTTGAGGCACTCCTTAAAATGGAGAACATCGACACCTGTGCAGTGACAGAGACCTGGTTCAAGGCTCCAGAGCGTACCCCTGCATTACCAGGCTATAATTCATACCACACCTTTCGGCCACCTAACCTGGACCGAAACACTAAAGGCGGAGGAGTGTCCATATTCATTAAGGATATCCACACCTCCAGGCTAGTTGCTCAGCATAATGCATCCGAGATTATCCAAGTGCAACTAACTCTGGGCAAGACCGCAATCCAAATTGTAGCTTGCTACAGATCCCCCACCATGCCCCAGGATTCCCACTCCTCATTTCTTAATACACTGGAAAATATTAGGGTACAACCTAACACCCTAATAATGGGTGATTTCAACTACCCTACCATTAACTGGGAAAATTACTCGTGTACCAACTCTTGTGCTCAACTTTTTCTGGAATTCATAAATTCCCATGCCATGGATCAACTTATCCACACCTCCACCAGGGGCAGCAATATCCAAGACCTGGTTATTACCAACATGGGCAACCGGTGCTCCACACCAGAGGTCAGTTCCTCGTTGGTCAGATCCGACCATAAGCTAATCACCCTAGACATCCACATCCCTACCCCACCCCCCATTAGGGAAAACACAGTAAAAAATTTCGCCAAAGCCAACTTCATGCTTCTTAAGACAGAAGTGGCAAACTTCACGACACCCATGCTAATGGACAATAGAGGTATGACTGCTGAATCCTAAACAAATGCACTTTATAAGCACTTACATGAGTGTATGGATCGTGCAATCCCTAACAGAACCAAGATGCTATCCTCCAAAAAAAGGAAGCCAATCTGGTTGTCCCCTGCCATAAACAAACTCTACAACAGAAGAAAGAAACTGTTGCAAAAAAAGAGTAAAATCCCATGATTGGAGAAACTCCCTGGTCAGCTTCAGTAAGAAGCTGAGATCCCTCATAAAATCCTCCAAAGCTAGTTATGAAAACAAAATCGCCACTGACTCTAAAGACAACCACAAAGCATTTTATAGCTATGTCAAGAATCTTAATGGCAACACTCAGATCTGCTCTGAGTTACAGCACAATGGCACTAAATATACGAAACCAATGGATATTGCCAACATCCTGGCAGATAGGTTCAGTGCTAACTTTACCCCTCTGTCATCCCCTAAAGGGCACATCTCTATACCAGATGAATGCAAAGTTCCTGTAATTACGGCTGGACAGGTAAAAAACACACTATCCAAAGCCAAGAACACAGCATCCATGGGACCTGACAACATCCCAGGCTGTGTTCTACATGAACTACAGAACAAACTGGCACCCCAACTAAGTACCATGTTCAAGCATAGCCACACCTCAGGCTATGTGCGCACTGAATGGCACACAGCGACAGTTATCCCACTCCACAAAGGGGGAGCCACCACAGACTCCGGAAACTACCGCCCAGTTAGCCTAACAAGCCTGGTCTGCAAGGCTATGGAGCGTATCATCATGGAACTTATAAACAATGACATTGGTAATCTCCAAACTCAGGACCCCACCCAGTTCAGGTTTGTAAAAGGCAGATCATGTCTCCTAAACCTGATAGACTTCCTTGAAGCAGTCACCAAAGCCATAGATGAGGGTAAGGTGGTTCACACAGCCTATCTAGATCTCGCCAAGGCATTTGACACCATCCCCCACTCTGGAATTATAGATAAACTCACTAACCTAGGTATAAATCCCTATGTCACAAGATGGGTTGCCAACTGGCTCACTGACAGAACCCACACTGTGAAAGTAGCAGACTCCAAATCCAGCTTCAGACCAGTGACAAGTGGCTCACTGACAGAACCCACACTGTGAAAGTAGCAGACTCCAAATCCAGCTTTAGACCAGTGACAAGTGGAGTACCACAGGGTTCAGTCCTGGGTCCTCTCCTGTTTGGTGTCTACTTCTCTGAAGTACAGGCCAACACAGAAGGTCTTTGGCTAACAAAGTTCACAGATGACTGCAAACTAGGAGCCATAATCAAAACTCCAAAAGATGTGGACATCCTACAAAAGGGCCTTGCTGAGACAGATGCAGGGTGTCAAAGCCATGGCCCCAAGCTCAATGCCAAAAAGTGCATTGTCATTCCTTTTGATAAAAACTCAGTACCCATGAACTACCACATAGGTGGTAGTCTACTTAACACCAAAACTGTGATAAGAGACCTTGGGACACAGGTGGACAGTAGTCTCTCCTTTGATAATCACATCGCCACAGTAGTCAAGAAATCCTTCTATGTGGTACACCTCATCACAAAAGGTTTTTCATCCAGGAAAAAAGAGGTCATTGTTCCCCTCTACTTGTCACTCATTAGACCCATTATAGAGTACAATGCCCCTTTTGGTATGCACCTCAAAAGACGTCTACAACAACTGGAAAGGCCACAGAAATACCTCACAAAGAGGATTACTGGCCTCAAAGAAATGCCCTATGCAGACCGTCTCAAAAACTGCAGCTTTACTCCGTTGCATATCGCCTACTCAGAGGCGATCTCTGCCTAACACACAAAGCTATGTCAAACCCAGAGCTTTTAGACATGCTCCACTTAAAGAAATCCCAATCCCTACAAGCTACACGCTCTAGGGACCTAAACCTCGTCACCACAATAAACAGAACATGCTGGAGGGATAGATTCCTGTCCCAGAGACTTCCTATACTCTGGAACAAACTACCTATCTATATCAAACAAAACTCCTCATTAGCACTGTTCAAGAAAAATCTTGATGATTGGATAGGAGATAGGAAATTCACCCCGGGGATTACTTCTGTGGCTCTGCTCAACAGTGGCACAGAAAGATAATTTTCTTGGGTGGCGAAAGCCAGGGTACCTTTGGGTAGGCTTATATAGGCCCTAGGGCCAATAGCCTAGTACCTACCTATGAACCTATATGTTTATATGCATATCACTCATAAGGTTATTGCAACAGCACCTCAGTTTATATATGATTATAGACATATCACTCATAAGGTAAATGTAACAACACATCATTTTATCTATGTTTATATGTATATCACTTATAAGGTAAATGTAACAGCACCTCACTATACATATGTTTATATGCATATCACTCATAAGGTAAATGTAACATTACCTTAGTTCACATAAGTTTATATGTATATCACTCATAATGTAAATGTAACAACACCTCAGTTTACATATCTTTACATGCATATGACTCATAAGGTAAATCTAACAGCACCAAAGTTTACATATGTTTATATGTATATGCCTCATAAGTTAAATGTAACAACACCTAAGTTTACATATTTTTAAATGTATATCAGTCATAAGGTAAATGTAACAATGCCTCAGTTTACATATGTTTATATGCAAATCACTCATAAAGTAACACCTTAGTTTACATATCTTTATATGCAGATCACTCATAAGGTAAAAATAACAGCACCTCAGTTCACATATGTTTGTATGCATATCACTCATAACATAAATGTAACAACAGCTCAGTTTACATATGGTTAAATGTATATCAGTCATAAGGTAAATGTAACAATGTCTCAGTTTCCATGTGTTTATATGCATATCACTCATAAGGTAAATGTAACAGCACCTCAGTTTACATATGTTTATACGTATATCAGTCATAACGTAAATGTAACAGCACCTCAGTTTGCATATATTTATATGTAGATCACTCATAAGGTAAATGTAACAGCACCTCAGTTTAAATAGGTTTATACGCAAATCACTCATATGGTAAACATAAGAGTACCTCAGTTTATATATCTTTATATGTATATCACTCATAAGGTAAATGTAACAACATCACAGTTTACATATGTTTATATGTATATGACAAGTTAAATATAACAGCACATAAGTTTACGTATGTTTATATGTATATGAGTCATAAGGTAAATGTAACACCTCAGTTTACATATGTTTAAATGTATATCAGTCATTCATAAGTCAAATGTAACAACGCCTCAGTTTGCATATGTTTATATGTATATCAGTCATAAGGTAAATG
This sequence comes from Protopterus annectens, assembly GCF_019279795.1. NCBI lineage: Eukaryota > Metazoa > Chordata > Ceratodontiformes > Protopteridae > Protopterus > Protopterus annectens. The sequence continues at coordinate 862 of NW_025060615.1, read as the reverse complement.
TAACAGCCCCTCAGTTTAAATAGGTTTATATGCAAATCACTCATATGGTAAACATAACAGCACCTCAGTATAAATATGTTTATATGTATATAACTCATAAGGTAAATGTCACAACACCTCAGTATAAATATGTTTATATGTATATAACTCATAAGGTAAATGTAACAGCACATACGTTTACACATGTTTATATCTATATGACTCATAAGATAAATGTAACAGCACTTCAGTTTACATGTGTTTATATGTATGTCACTAACTAGGTAAATGTATCAGCACCTCAGTTTACTTATGTTTATATGTATAGCACTCATAAGGTAAATGCAACAGCACCTCAGTTTACATATGTTTACATATAAATCACTCATAATGTAAATGGAACAACACCTCAGTTTACATATGTTTATGTGTATATTACTCATAAGGTAAGTGTAACAACATCTCAGATTATATATGTTTATATGCATATCACTCATAAGGTAAATGTAACAACACCTCAGTTTACGTATTTTTATATTTATATCACTTATAAGGTAAATGTAACAGCACCTCAGTTTACATATGTTTGTATGTATATCCCTCATAAGGTAAATGTAACAACATCTCAGTTTACATATGTTTAAATGTATTTCAGTCGTAAGGTAAATGTAACAACGCCTCAGTTTCCATATGTTTATATGCATATCACTCATAAGGAAGATGTAACAGCACCTCAGATTACATATGTTTATATGTATATCAGTCATAAGGTAAATGTAACAGCACCTCAGTTTCCATATCGTTTTATGTATATCACTCATAAGGTAACTGTAATGGCACCTCAGTTTACATATGTTTATATGCATATCACTCCTAAGATAAA
>NW_025060614.1:0-4895 GCF_019279795.1 Protopterus annectens | reverse complement strand
GGCCTAAAGTGTCCCATCTGCTAAGGCTAAAGTTGGCCTCTCAGGAGTTAGGCCAGGCTAGGGTGCTTCTCAGGTATCTGTAGTTCCATCCTTACAAAGGTTATTAGGCCTTCTACCTCAGTGGCTAAAGGCCATGCTAAGGCTAAACCTGGTCTTACTGGTACTGGCCATAGCCCTAGTTCTTCAGCCTGTTCCTAAAAACATATGTTGAAAATGGCAGAGGATTTGATTACTTTGATCAGGGGTTCTATGCCCCAGAGAAGAGGCCTAGGGTGGTGACAGATTTAGAGGAATGGAGCATTCCTCAGACTACTCTGAGTCCTCAGCTGAGGATATTCAGGATTCCTCCTATTCAGATTCGATGCAGAGGATTCCTGTCCTGCTTCTCCTCCAGAGATTTTTCTTTTCTGAAACTTTACATTCCATGAGGGACATTTCAAGTGGGAAGGTCAGGATTTTTCAGATTCTGAAAAGGCTTAGGGAATTTTTGTTTTACCACACATAGGCCTTGGCTATTCCTCCTGTCTTAGATGTTGTTCAGGATGTTTTTCTGAAGCTTCACTTAATCCTGATTCTTTACCTCCTGCCCTGTAAGCCAGACAGGATATTACAGAGTTCCAGAAGCACATAAATATTTGTATAAGAGTCCTAGAGCTGACCCGAAACTATTATTCAAGGGCTAAGGGTGTCAGGGCTTCTGTGGTTAAGAATCCAGTTCCTTTGGATAAAGATTCTAGAGCGTTAGGATAGGTGGGGAAAAAGTGTACACCTCTTCCACGTTAGCTATGAGGGCTTTAAATTGCCAGTTTCATATGCTGAAGTATCAGAACTTTTGTTAGCCAATTGAAATCTAAGTGGACTTTATCTGAGGGTATAGAGTGTAAGGAATTGCAGGAGTTGGTTCATTCTTCAGATCAAGTTGGAAAAGCATTCTTTGCAGTGTGGTTTGATGCTCTTCAGGCTTCATCCAGGGTGGCTGCTACTGGTTCAGTTATTCAGAGACATGCCTGGCTTAAGGATCAAATTTGTCAGAGCATGTTAAAGCTCGGATTTTGGATGCTCCTCTTCAATCTGAAGTTCTTTTGGTTCTCCTGTGGAGTCAGTTTTGAAAAAGATGGAAGATGAAGCTAAGTCTATGCAGACTGGTTAAGGATTTTTGCAGGTGCAGCCCTAAGTTTAGCAGGAATTGGCCTGCTAGAGGATGGTCCTACCCTTCTTGGATTTTCAGTCTAAGGGCAGGTCTAGGACGTGGTAGAGGCAGGGCTCAGCTCAGGGTTCTTTCAGACCTAGGACTTGGAGTTCTCCTGCACAGTCTTCTGGTGAGGGCAGGGGTCAGCCTTTCGTAAACAGACCCAATGACCTGTATTTTCAGCTGCCAGATCCTTCTTTTCTGGCAGCTCCTCTAGGAGGAAAGTTGGCACTTTTCAAACAAAACTGGCATTTGATCACCCAGGACAAATGGGTGTTGGAAATAATAAATCAAGGTTACAAGTTTTATTTTCACACTTTCCCTCCTTTCAAAGGCATGCCGGGTGTGCCTCCTCAGCAAAGGCTGGAGGCTCAGGAGCAAGAGCTGTACACACACAGATGAGGAAGGCTATCCAGGTGGTACCTCCGTCCAGAAGTAGGCCCTAGGGTTTTTATTCCCGTCTGTTCCTGAGTGCTTGAGAGGAAACACTTGGAGGCCAATTCTGGTTGTCCATTCTCAATACCTACCTAGACATTCCAAAATTCAAGTTGTTAAGCTTATTACAACAACTACTGCCTATATCGCTAGGCAAAGATCACTGGATGGTAACCCTGGATCTCAGAGGCCTATCTTCACATTCCTATCAGGCCCAGCTGCAGGAGATTCCTGTGATTTCGAACTGGTACTTCTCATTATCAGTTCTGCATTGCCTTTGGTTTTATCTACTGTGCAGGGTGTTCACAAAGTTCTGGCTCCTGTGGCAGCACCTTCAGACAGAGGGGAATACAAATTTATCCTTATCTGGACGTGCCTGATTCTTGTAGACAAAGACAAATTTTGTCTGCAGTATGTAATGGCAGTTTTAAGGTGCCTAGGAGGTATTCTGTGAGCAGTAAGAAGTCAGTCAAGTACCACTCAGGACATGTGCTTTCTGGGTGTGAGAGACTGAATACAACCTCTCAGATTGGCTTTTCTGACCCAGGACAAACAAAGAACTCTTCACCCTGTACTTCCAGCAGTTATCAGTGCATCAGGCTGACTGGGACAGTCCTTCAAGCCTTGGTTCCATGGCATCTTGCATTCTAGTACTTTAATGCAAGGCATATGGGGAAGCTGTGAACATCTCAAAACTGTGGACTCAACACTGCCACGATTTGGACACTGTCATTAGGATAATACCTTGCATCCGAGAGGAATTCTTGTGGTGAGCAGGAATGTCACCTAAACAAGGGACTCTCTGTGACCCGACCAGAAGGCGAAAGTCATATCATAACGGCGGATGCCTGGGACTTGACTTGAGGAGCACACTTCAATGGGAAATGGATTCAAGACCGTGGCCTCCCAGTCTACAACATTTGCATGTATCAACATGAAGGAGATATTAGCAGTGTTGCCTGATGGCCTTCAAAGGACCTACTTCAACCAAGACATTGTTGATTGAACAGACAGCACAACAGTCATGTGGTACATTAACAAGCATGAAGGAACCCATTCCTGCCTCTTTGCAGACAAGCAATGATATTGTGGGGAGACTGCTCTGAGTTTGCACATCACTCTTCAAAACACGGTTTCTGCCAGGAGCACAAGAACTCCTAGCAGATGTATTGACAGACAAATTGTGGATATTACAGTGGAGAGTGGATCCTCGGTATTCCAACGGTTGACAGTGGCAGGGGCTCCAGGGCAGTCTGTTCGCTTCTCCCACTAAATTTCCAACTACCAAAATTTTTGCTGGGTGTTTTCACCCCAAAAGCTTGGAAAGTGGATGCTCTATCTTTCAGTTGGAACAACCTTCCGTCTATGCTTTCCCTCCTCTGCCTCTCCTTCTCAAGGTGCTTTTAGAAGTCAGGCGGGACAAGCCCATGATTCACAATAGCACCAGATTTAGCCCGTCAGCACTGTGGTACCCTCTGCTGAGGGAGTTTAATTCAGGAGCCTCCTTGGCCTTTGCCACAGATTCCTCACTTGTTGTCTCAGTCAAGCAATCATTTGCTCAATGTCAGGTGCAGTCACCATCTAACAGCCTAGTATTGTTTTAGAGCCTGTGGGGTCTCAGCTTCCTCAACAGGTTTAGATGTCATTTTGGAAGCCAGGCCATTGCTAGAAAAGGATTTATGCTGATAAATGGAGGAGATCTTTCTTTGGAGCACAGCAAAGGGCTTTGATGTCTCAGTACCTAATTTGAGTTTTAAGCTACAGTACCTGCTGAATTACTGGACAGAGGGTTTGTCATTTCCTCTGTAGAAGGTTTCATGCTGCAGCCATTTCTGCTCACTATGATTGTGACCCTCCTTTATTTTCTCATCCTTTGTTTAAGCAATTTCTTAGAGGGCAAAAATATAAGACCCCACGTAGAGCTCCTACTCCTTCCTGGGATCTCAATTTTGTGTTGGAGAAGCTTACTTTACCTCCTTTGAACCTGCAGCTACGCCTGAGTGAAGTTTTTGTCTTGGAAAACTGCTTTTTTGTTGGCCATTACCTCTGCTAGGAGGGTCTCTGAATTGCAGGCACTCATGGCAGTTGAACCTTTCCTGGTATTCCATAAGGATAGGGTGTCTTTGCATACTAACCCTACTTTTATGCCTAAAGTGATTTCTAATGTGGCCTTGAACCAGTCTATTCATTTGCCTACTTTTTATGCTGATCCCCAAAATAAGGGGGAAAAAGTTTTGCATTCTTTGGACATTCACAGGCAGTTACGTTATTATTTGAGCAGAACTAAAGAGTTCTGGCAGACTCAACAGTTATTTCTTTCTTTTGCTCTGGCTTCTCAAGGGAAAGCTGTTTCAAAGCAAACTATTTCTAAGTGAATTGGTCATTGTATTGCTTTTTGTTATTCTCATCATGGGAAGAATGTTCCTGCTGGGATCAGGCCTCATTCCACTAGGGCTACTGCCACATCTACTGCCTTTTTGAGGGGGGTAGCTACTAAGGATATTTTGGAGGCAGCTACTTGGAGTTCAGTACACACTTTTACTAAGCATTACCATCTCCCTCTTTATTCCATGTCCAGGGCTGGGTTTGCCACTGCAGTTTTACAGGGCATTTTAGCTCCTAATGCTTTTTAGTTTGCCAGCCTCCCTTTTCCTTTGCTTTGGGATTCTACCCACAGGTTATGACTGCAGCAATGTGAGACGAAGAACATAGTACAGTTTTGTACCTACCATAAATGTAGATGTTCGAGGATCCACATTGCTGCAGTCCTATTTTCCCCCCCTCCTTCCCCCCTATAGTTTGGGGTTGCTGTTTTTCCCTTTGGGATAATTGTTATTTTCTCACTTGGGGTTGTTGGGTATTTACTATTTTGGCTCTGGCCTTTCCTTTTTAAGGCCTTCTGACATCTGGGGCAAGAAAGACTGAGGATATGGCGTCGGTCATGCGCTTAAGTACTACTACGTACTGACATCAGCACCGGGCGACCATGACCGACGCCAGCCTAACTCTTTGGTATTCGGGCCGACTGAGGACAGCGGACTACCCCCACAGGTTATGACTGCAGCAATGTGGATCCTCGAACATCTACATTTATGGTAGGTACAAAACTGTACTTTCTATCCCTAGACCAGGTAGACTGACATTGCAATGCAGCATAAGGAAGGTACTGCACTCCTGAGTTTGCCGTCCTTTGGATGAGGCATTAATCTGAGGCCCCATCTGCTTAAGTTGGTGTAGCTCAAGTGGATTTTAAAGATCCCACAGCACTTTA
>NW_025060613.1:0-5139 GCF_019279795.1 Protopterus annectens | reverse complement strand
GAAAATATTTGTAAATATTTGTACATACTTACTTATATTTTATACTCACTTTGTTGATTTTTTAAACTTAATTGTGGATTTTCATTAACTGTATCTCTAAATGCCATATTTATGTCTGTACTACTGTTCTGCTATGTAGCTTAAAATCTGTTGTTCATGAATATTGTCTGTATGGAGCTTTTCTCCCCAGGACTCCATTGGAAATGGGTTCTTCTTGGCTCAATGGACCATGCTGGTAAATCAACTGCAAATAAATAAATAATAAATAATAAAGAATAAATAAATATATATATATATATATATATATATATATATATATATATATATATATATATATATATATATCAAACACGACACAAAACAAGAGGTCCCCACATAGTTTAACATTTTTCTATGTACAGTAGCATTTCCTTTTGAATTTAATGGGTTGCAGAAATTGTCTAAGTTTGTGCGGTTTGTACTAAATAGGGCTTTAGGTAATTTCCACAGATTTTTTATTACTGCAGTTTCTTGCGACAAGTGGCGCTGTTGGCTTTTGTAGTGCCTTGACATGATCTCTGTACTGGTGCCTTACCGCCATCCTCAAAAAAAAAAAAAAAAAAGAAAAGGTCTGTTCTGATGCACTGGCATTCTGAGAATGCAGCCACATGCCAGATACATTCATACTCCCTCCCACCTCAGCTCTCCAATTTAAGAGCAAGAATAAATAAATAATTCTACCCCAGCTGTCAGAGCATGTAGCCAGATGCAAAATGCACATTCCCACCCTACTGCCCCAGCTCTTCATTGAAAAGATAAAAAAAAACAGATAAAAGAAGTCTGTTCCATTTAAATACATGACTCCTCCCTGCCCCAGCTCTTCATTAGAAGAGTGAAAAAACAAAAAAAGATTGGCTTTCCAAGCCAGATACACACCCCCTTCCTGCCCCAGCTCTTCACTGGAAGAGCAAAGTAAAAAAGCCATGGACCTTTCTTGCTATTTTTTAACTTTCTTGCTATTTTTTTTTTTACTCTAGCAAGCCAATTGCTATATTTGTAGCAATCAGCTTACTGCAGTTTATCCCACACAAAGTATTGAGTCCCTGAAGTCCATTTTATATTAAAAGGAGAATGAAGAACTCTGGACTATACTTCATAATCGTGCTATCTAACATACTGTTTCAGGGGCAGTTGCTCGCTTTCTTCTACCTTTGCTACACTACTGCTTGCAAGTAGTTTTCTCTTGTACCTCCAGATATAAAGTTTATAGTTCCTTTTTGGGAGTGATAATCCATTTATTAGATGAAATTTTGCAGTTTAGTGAAGTTTCTAGTCAGTTTTATAATTTATTTGTTGTTAGGTTAGATGGTTAGAAAAGGGTTTATTGATGTTTTCTGAATGACTGGTTGTGGTTATCTGAGTTATTTGGCTTTTATTCTTGTATTTTACATTTTTTATTCTACCAAGAGCAAACTTTGCTTCCAGGATATTGGTCTGAGGTGCTGTGTATGTGGATTTTCTGTGTAGATTGTACAAACATATGTTTTTACATTATGGGCCGGATTCACGAAGGCTTGCACGGAGTCTAAGAGTAGTGTAAGACTCCATGCAGCCTTCGCGATCCAGGAACAGCCCAAAGTCCGTAAGAGTCAGCTAAAACGGCTTTACACAGAGTGGGTGGATAATCAGCCCACTTGCAGCCTAATAGCATGCAAATGAGGCTGATTAGCGATCCAGGAAGCCAAGAACAGCCGGTAAGAGGTGTTAGTTGCAGAAATGTACTCAGTTGACAACTGAGCACGCTTTCTGCAACACGCAATGGCGCCATGTCAGCTCCAAATAAAGGGTGCATATGTTATAGGCAGTATGACAATGGACAACAATGTGGCCATTGGCAAGGCAACCCATGCAAAAATATTAAAAATATAATTTTTTTTCGCAATTGCCGATGTGTAAACCAGCGCAGCCCGCAAACGGGCTGCGCTGCATAGAACATAAAAATGAAGGTTTTAAACCTACAAATGTAGGTTTTATGCAATACATGGAATGTCAATGGAGGGACCAGCGTAGGAAAACCAACATGGCCACTGTGTAGTGGTTGCTAAGGGGGGAAGCCAAGTCTAAGAGATGTAACTAAGCATTAGTAGGCAATCTGATGCAAATGAGTGTAAGGATACTGAATTCCACTGTCACATAGCAAATGAGCACATTCTGAGTAGTGTAAGAGTTACAGAAGGGGAGGAACAGAGTAGGAGATAGGTGACATCACAGGGGGGAATGGTAGAAAGGGATGGAGTTCATTGGAAGGTAGAGTTACATGACAGATGTCAGACAGATATCAAGGAAGGAGGTGTGCCACTAAGTAAACATGAGAAAGTCAAGAAATGGAAGGTGTACACTGTTGCCTACACCAAAGTTTCTTGCCGGACGTGTATGCGCACGGGTGCGCGCCATGAAGCACGAGGCAGGTGTGCTGCAAGACAGTGTGCGCGCGTGTAAGGCAGACTAAGCATGTGGGAGCGTGTTGGGAGATGTTTAACACCATTTGCGCGGGCGTGCACGCGTTGTAGTCCGAATAAGCAGATTTAAAACTGTGTATGTGATGCGCTGTAAGCCACTGTGAGCGTGTTTCTGCTGGTTTGCACACGGCTCCACCCTGAGGAAACAGAGAGGAAAAAGGAAGCAACAGATGTACTAGGAAGTTAGCAGGGAATACTGCTGGAGCTAGCAGGTGAAAACAATTAGATGCAGGCAATTACACAGGCAGAATACTAGGCCAGCCCAGCACTTAAAACTCTGCAAACAGCAGTGCAGAATGTTTCTCAAGAGACACTGCAAGACAGGAGTTAAGTTATCAGAAGTGAAAACTGAAATAGCTGAACTCACAGCAGAAATGTTAGGGGCTGCCATAGCTGTCATAATGAGACATAGGTGACTTGCTGAGGGTGGTGACAATGCAGATGGTGCCAGACAACCTGCAGTGAGGAGACGGAGAAGAGTGTACAGGCCCAGGGTCACCTACCACGGGTTACATGAGCTGGAGATAGTAGAGCGCTATAGAGTGGACAGAGACCTCCTGCAGCAAATAGTGGAGCTGTGCAGGCCACGCCACACACAGAACCAACAGAGGGAACCCATCCCAGTGGAAACCAAGGTATGTGTTGGCCTAAGAATACTAGCAACAGGTACCTTCCAGAGACCAACTGGTGATATGATGGGGATATCACAGGCATCAGCTTCCAGGGTACTGCACCAGTTCCTGGATGCCATGTCAGCACATGTCGGTGATCATGTATACTTCCCCAATGCCCGTGAGGTATTGGCCAGCAACATGGCCTCTTCCAGCAAATAGCGGAATACCCTGAGGTAGTGGGTGCAATAGACTGCACGCACATACGCATCAAAGCACCAGCCGTGAGCGGGTAGGGCATACATCAACCGCAAGGGCTTCCCGTCCATCAACTGCCAGGTCGTGTGTGATGCCCAGGGCATAATAATGAATGTGTGTGCTGGCTGTCCTGGGAGCTACCACGATTCCCACAACTGGCATTTGACGCAGCTGTACCAGAGATTTGCCAATGGGGACATTGTAGCCGGACACCTAGTGGCGGATGCAGGATATGAACTGGAGGCGTGGGTGGTGACACTCATCAGAAACGCACACACCTGAACAGGAATGCCATAATGAGGCACACGCACAAACACGTAATGTAATAGGGCATGTGTTTGGGCTGCTCAAGTCACGGTTCCAGTGTCCGGACACATCTGGTGGAGCCTTGCAGTACACACCAACTACATGTACCCAAATTGTCATGGTATGTGGTATGCTAGATAATATGATCTGCCCAAAACAGCTGCAGCAGGACCAGCATAGGGCTGGGCCAAACAGCCCCCCACGATCGCCAAGGCCACCACAGGAAAGCGTGACTCGGAGGAGGAACAACCTGAGCCTGCCCCAGTAGGCAGAAGGAGGCTGCCCAGTATGCCCTGGCCTTGGCAAAGAGGCAACGATAGCACATACATTGGCTCAGTGGGAAACCCTTTGGGAATGATACCCTCTGACTCACTCATATAGTAACAGGGATGCCTAACACACAACCTGCTCACAAACATGTACAGGGAAGTGTAATATGTGCATCCGACAGAGGCAGCCCTGCAGCACCACCTGAGGCATGAATGCTATGTGTCAAGCAATGTAACACCTACCATATGCACACCTGAGGACCCTGACTAACATCCTCAACCCAAAAGCATGCCACAACATGACAAGAGATGGGGGTGCAACAATGCTGAAGTATTGCAGTTAGGCAAAGGGGACCCAATGTGTGCCAGTCTGGGATGACATGCTGAGCATGACATGATGCACCACCTGCTAGGACTGGCGTGCACCTATCAGTGCAGGCTGTATGGATACTGGCAAAGGCTGTTGTCACCCCAGTGTGCCCTGAATAGGTAAGGCTCAAAACACAAACCTATCTCCATAGGTACCAGAAGGGATAAGAATAAGATAAGGGATAAGTTCAAACAGCAAGATGCATGCCAAGCCCACCCAGTATGGAGAATGTTGATAACTGTGCTGTAACAGAAATCTGAGGCAAGGCTCACAACAGCACCCTAACACTACCAGGTTACACCTCATACTGTGCTGTACATCCTCAAAACTTGGAACAAGCTACAAAAGGAGGGTGACTAGCAAGAATTGTCAAGGATAACCACACCCCCATGTTGGTACCAAAAAGCAGCATGGACTAGCCATGCTCAAGTAACAGTGGCTAAAACTGCCCCCCAGTGTATAGCCTGCTACAGACTACTGGCCCAACACCAGGAACTGCATCCGGCCCATGCTGGAATACATGAATATATCAAGTCCTCCAAACCACATTATATTGGGTGACTGCAAATACCCAGACATAGACTGGGAGCATTATACTAGCTCCAACAGTGTAGGACAAAAGTTCATAGAATCCACAACCAAAAGGCCCAGGAACAACGACACCCCACAAGAGGGGGAAGCATACTGGATGTGATAATCAGCAACATGGGTACTGGATGTCAAGATGAGAAGTGTATTGCTCACTGGTAAAAACCCGACCATATAGTAATCACACTGGAAAAAAAAATTAAAAAAAAAAATTCCTTTTTAACCCCCAAACCAAAAAT
>NW_025060612.1:0-5096 GCF_019279795.1 Protopterus annectens | reverse complement strand
GGAAAAAGGCATGGGGCCCATCCTCAGTCTTTTTCGCTCCCAAGCAGAAGCTTTTCCCAAGTGCGGTCGGTCAGATCCAGAGATTACTACTAATACTATTAAGACTTCTAAAGCTAAGTACCCGTTGGGGACTCTTTCTTGCCTCAGCCGATGTCAGAAAAAGTCAATAACTGTTTAACTTGTGGGAAACAAATACCTCATAAAGATTTCCACTCTTACTGTTTGCCTTGTTTAGGCCCAGACCACGGCGTAGCAGCCTGTTGCCTGTTTCCCTTCCGGCGCTTAGGCGCGGTCGGATTTTGCTGAACAGTTTTTGGCTCAGATTTTGCGACATTATGCCGTCGGATCCTCCGACTCCCCAAAATTTGTTAAAAAGCGAAAGACCGACACGCGGTCCGGGTTTCGGCGAAACCAGGTTAAGCAAAGCGAGTGTCTCGGTTTCCGAAACCGAAAACTGATCAATACAGCTGAATCTGACTACTACTGAGGCCTGCATTTCTTGAACGGCCTCAGAAATTTCCTACAACTGTGGTTCTAGTGACTTATCAGACACCATCCCTTTGGATGTCTCTACCCCAGCACGTGGTGCTGCTAGGCCTCCTGCAGCCATGTCAAAAGGCCTTTGCCAGGGCTAAAGCAGCCAAATCTACTAAATCAGTGCCTTTTAAAACCCCCCTCACCGGGCCCCACTTCTAGTTCACAAATGCTTACTCTGGCAGAAGCTTTAATATCCTTAATTAGGGATCTCAATCTCACCCAGACAGGGCCTCTCAGCCCCAGAAAGAGACCTAGAGCAGAGCCCCGAGCCGTGTCCTCTGATGATTCTGCTGATGACTCAGACATTACAGACCAGCCAGAGGCTCCTTTTTCCAATTATGAAGATTCGATGCTGAAGAATCCATTCCAGCTGCTTCCACCAGAGGAATTCCCCTTTTGGGGGAAACCTTACATGCCATGAGAGAACAATTCCAATGGCAGCAAAGATTTCTCAGATTCAGAAAAGACTTAGGACTTTTCTGCACTTACCACACATAGGCCCTTAGCTATACCTCCTGTCCTTTCTGTTGTGGATGATGCATTTAATGATGTCTGCACCCCTGATTCTTTACCTCCAGCCCCTGCCAAACCAGATAGATTTTACAGGGTGCCAGACACTCATCACCACCTTACAAGGCCCCACTTGCAGACCCGAAACTATATCCCAGGGGCCTAAGGCAGTACCCTCACCCAGCAAAAACCCTATTCCTTCTGAAAGGGAATCCAGGTCTTAGACAGATGGGGAAAAGTTTACACCTCTGCTACCCCTCAGCTAGAGCTTTAAACTGTCAGTTTCATGATACAATACCAAGAGTTTATGCTTGATCAGTTAACTAAAAAGCTATCCTCTGATGACTCTTAGATAAGAAATATGTATTAGAAATGGTAAATAACATACAACAGGTTAGTAACCATTCTTTTAAAAAGTGGCTATGATGCACTGGAGGCTTCATTTAGATCAGCCATGACTGGCACAGTGATAAGAAGGCATGCATGGTTGAAAAGGGAAAAGGCTTACCCGGGTCATGTTAAAGCTAAGTTATTAGATGCTCCTATGGATAAGGCCAGTTTGTTTGGTACACCTGCCCAGCAGGTAATGAAGAAAATGGAAGAAAAGGCTAAATCTGTAAAAACGTTAAAGATTTCTTCAGGTTCACCCCAAGGTTTAGCAGGAACTGGCCTGCCAAAATTGGTCCTTTCCTGACTCCACAAGACCCCAAAAGGGGCAGGAATGGGCGTTCAGAGGCAGAAATCAATCCAGAGGAGGTGCCTACAGAGGCGACAGTGGCAAGGTAAAAAAGAGGCACAGACACACCACTCCACTGCAACAGGACAAAAGTGACTTCCCCCCCCCTACCAGGGAACAAATAGCAGCACCATTGGGGGAAAGTTTTTTTTAAAAAAAATTGGCACTATTCAAAAAAGGGTGGATTTTGCAAACCATAGACCAAGGTTACGGTTCCACTTCCACACTTTTCAAAGAGGAATGCCAAACCTGCCTCCAAATCAAAAAAAAGTTTACAGAATAATGCAATTAAAAAAGATGAGAGCTGTGGAAAGAGTACCAATAGAACAAGGAAAAGGGTTCTACTCCAGACTTTTCCCTAGTTCCAAAAAAGGGAAAAAGTTGGAGACCTATTCTATTCCTTTTAAACACATACATCATTGTCCCAAAATTCAAAATGCTGACCCTACAGCAACTTCTTCCCATGCTGGGCAAGGAGTGTTGGCTGGTAACTCTAGATCTCAAGGAGGCATACCTGCACGTCCCCATTCGCCCAAAATTGCAGAAGATACCTCAGATTTCTTGCAGGATCAGAGCATTATCAATTCTCAGCATTGCCCTTTGGCTTATCTACTCCCCAGAGTATTCACAAAATGCCTGGCATCAGTAATCCCACTGCAGACTACAGGGAATCAAATTTATCCATACCTGGACGACTCCCTTTACAAGGGACAACAAAAGCAAGCTGACAACAGATTTACAAAGGGTCATTTACTTGCTACAAGCCCTGGGATACACAGTCAATTTAAAAAGTCAAGGCTGATACGATCCCAAACAAGGACATTCTTGGGGGGGGAATAGGACACAGAAAAAGAAATGGCATACCTAACTGCAGAAAAAGAAAAGAACTCCCCCCCTTACTCCCGAACAATAACAGCAAGAAAACTCAGGCCTTGGGCTTCATGGCATCATGCATAATCTTGGTCCCATGCCAGACTCATATGAGAAAACTACAGTGGTACCTAAAGAATTTATGGTCCCAACACAGGCACAGCCTAAAAAAAATCCACTAATCCCATGCTTAAAACAGGAGTTCCTATGGTGGGCTCAAACATGCCAGTCAAACCCAGGCTTTCCCTTTCCCCAAAGCAAGCCAAACCATCACAACAGGGCCCCCCCGACCTAGGATGGGGGCCACATGCTGGACAAATGTGCAAGGATTGTGGACTCAGGACCAGCTCACCTGCACAACCAAAAGAAATGCTGGCAGTAAAACTGGCAATCCAAAAAATTTAGACCATTTTTCAAAGAAGGCCATTTTATGATAAGGACAGACAACACCACAGTCATGTGGTACATCAACAAACAGGGGGGCACTCATTCATACCCCTATGCAGAATGACTTTGGACCTTGGAACCTGGCACTCAGCTACAACATCCAGTTACAGGCAATATTTGTAAAAAGAACACTCTAGCAGACATATTAAGCAGAACCACCTCGGATGCTCCAATGGATGCTCACCGGACATCTTCAAGACCATCCAAAGAAATGGGGGAAAGCCCAAAGATCTATTTCCCCCCTCAATCACCAGCTCAAAAATTCTGCACAAGGACATTCCACCCACTTGCATGGAAGTGGATTCTCTCCTTCAGCTGGAAAGGCCTGACAGCATATGCATTCCCACCTTTTCCCCTTGATACACAAGGTACTACTAAAATAAAGGGAGGAACGCCCAAGGATAATCCTGATAGCCCCAAAACTGGCCAAGACAACACTGGTACCCATTGCTGAGGAGCATGTCTCGACAAATGTGGAATACCCTGATGCCTTTGATGTTAACTCAGAACACCTACAGCATCATGCAGCCAAACCTAAAACCTTGCAACTGACTGCATGGAACATCACATAGCAGCAACTAATCCAAAACTTTCCCAAAGGGTTAAAGACATTATCCTTGAACCGCGTAGACCTTCAACAAGAAGGAACTATGCAGGAAAATGGAAAAGGTTTGTCGTTTGGAGTACTGAAAGAGGAAAAGATGTGTCGAACATAGATATTGCTAACATTCTGGAGTATTTGGCAGAGCTTCTACATACAGGCCTGTCCTATTCCTCCATCAAGATACATGCATCAGCTATTTCAGCAGAATACAGCTTTGATCCACCTGTCTTTTCGCATCACCTACTCAGGCAGTTCCTCAGGGGAAATCAAGAATGTAAAACCTCCTAGGAAACCACCATTACCAGCTTGGGACTTGAACTTTGTGCTAGAAAAGTTGACACTCCCCTTTGAACCAGCAGCAACAGCAGACCTACACACCTATCATGGAAAACTGCTTTCCTACTGGCAATTACTTCAGCAAGGAGGGTTTCTGAACTACAGGCCTTAATGGCAGTACAACCCTTCCTAATCTTCCACCAAGATAGAGTGTCCATGAGGACTAATCCTACATTTATGCCTAAGGTGGTATCCAGAGTGTCTTTAAACCAGGCAATCCACCTACCTACCTTCTTTTCCCCAAACCCCCAAAACAGAGGGGGAAAAAATGCTGCATACCTTGGATGTACATAGACAGCTACGCTACTACCTGGACAGAACCAAAAGTAACAGAAAACTGACCAGCTTTTGTAGCCTATGCAACAGGAAGGGGAAAGGGAAAAACAATTTCCAAACAGACAATCTCCAAATGGATAGGAAATTGCATAGATTCTGTTACTCCTTCCATGGAAAACCAATTCCACAGAACATAAGACCTCATTCTACAAGGGCAACAGCCACTACCACAGCCCTTTTTCTGCAACCAAGGACATTATTGGCTACTTGGACCTCCTGCATACATTTGCCAAGCATTATAATTTACCTCTATATTCCAGATCCCAGCAGGGTTTGCCACTGCTGTACTGCAAGGGATCCTAACCACCATAATTTTCCTCCTCCTCCTAGTTGGCTATGGTATTCTACCAGTTGATGACTGCAGATGCATCCATGAAGGACATAGTACAGTTTTGTACCTACCATAAATGTAGATGTCCGAACTGGATAGCATCTGCAGTCAGGATTCCCTCCTTCCCTCTGTGGTACTCCTAGGGTTTTACCCCTAATAGCTAGCTGGTGGGGAGTTTTTATGGTGTATTTGTTTGTATATATGTACATACATGCTTATTTTTGTGTTTCTTCATTTTTTGGAAACATTGGCATTTATCCAAAATTTAGCCTTCAAGAGGGCAACTGGCATCTGGGGCAAGAAACACTGAGGAAAATGGCGGCTGATGCCTTTATACCAGACCAGCAGAGATGCGCGGGTGAAGTCGACATCAGCAACGGACCCAGACT
>NW_025060611.1:0-5270 GCF_019279795.1 Protopterus annectens | reverse complement strand
ATAGTAAAAAGTTTTGGTCCAAGTATTGAGCCTTGTAGGATGCCTACACAGCCAAGGATCAGAGTTGAGGTTTGATTCTGCCATTTGATTGCTTATTGTCTTGATGTCATGACACAGCCATGAGATGGTGGACTGGGAGAGATTTAGAGATGCAAGTTCATTCAGTAGTTGTGATGTGAGACAGTATCAAAGGACAGTGGAAAAATTTGCATTCCCTGATAAAATTATAAGGTTCGTTGGAAAGATATATGAGTTAGTTATGATACAAAGTTGGAATTGCCCAGGCAAAGTAAGGTCCTGTTGAGTCTAATTATGGTGGTTCCCCAAAAAGCTATTACTAAAAAATGGAAATCAAAGATTAAACCAACTTTACTAGAAGTAGTGAATTTAGTAACAGAGATAAAATAACTGGAATTGAAACCTTTAGAAAAGGGTAGGAGCAAATTACATAGAAAAAAATGGGAATTGTGGGAACAATATATGCAGAAGAGGAACAAGGTTTAAAAGAAGTAAGAATTTGAATGAGCTATGTAATGTTTGACTGACAATGACTGGATAGATTATAAGTGATGCATAATGTCTGCAAGCAAATTTATGTCAGTATGGTTTGTGATGTATAATATGTGCAACTAAAATCAAGTCAGTATGGTTTGTTTTCACTTATATAGATATACGAATGCCTGTCTCATATGTAAAAATTTAATAAAGTTGTATCTTGTTTAAAAAAGCAAAACAAAACCCAAATACTGGACCTGACACTCACCAATATGGGAGACCTAAGAACCGCCACCCCTTGGTGTCACATCCTCACTTGTGCGTGAAATTGGACCACAGAGCTGTCTCCTTCAAAATAAAAATCAAGGTACTAACCCCAGCAAACCCCGTAATAGTTAAGAAACATTCCAAAGCAAACTACACCATATTAAGTGATAGTTTACCAAAAGTCAGTGCTCCTCCCAACCCCAATTTCGCAACAACCTAAGTGGAATTGATCACAGAGACCCTGTACAACCATGTAAATGCCTGTATAGAGGTTGCTGTACGTAAGCCCAAAACAAAATCTAAAAGCAAACCGCATTTTTGGAATCCTAACCTTAGCAGGGTATATAACAAAAGGAAAAAAGCCATAGCTACAATCAGGAGGACCATCTAATTAAATTAAACAGGAAACTAAAGAGGACTAAGTAAGCCCAACAGGGCAAATTATGGGGTCAAGATTGTGTCAAAAGGTAAAAACAAACACAAAGCCTTTTACAGCTATATCAAAAACCTCAAGTGTAGCACACATTAGTGTGCCAGACTGATGGTCAGTGGTGCCACCTTCACTGAGCAGAGCTACATAACAAGTTTTCTTAGGTTCATAGGTTCATAGGTTCATACTAGGCTATCTGCCCGAGGGCATTTACAAGCCTAGCCCATAGTTTTACCACCCCTTTAGTATGGGGAACTATACCCATTATTTTGCTGTGCCTCTGTTGAGCAGTGACACTGAGGTAATCCCTGGGGTATATCTGCGATCTCCCATCCATTGGTCAAGATTTCTCTTGAACAAGGCCAGCAGTGCTCTGCCTCACATATACGGGATTTTATTCCATAGCATGGGGAGTCTTTGGGTGATGAATCTATCCCTCCAGCACGTCCTATTAATAGTCGAGGTTTAAGTCTCGCCCTTGTGGCTCTGATGGATCTAGATTTTTGAGGTGAAGCATATTCATCAAATCTGGGTTTGACATGGCCTTGTATGTTAGGCAAAGGTCACCTCTGAGCAAGCGGTAGCGACTGAATAGAGCTGGAGTTCTTTCAGTCGGGCAGCATAGACAGATGTTTGAGACCCTTTATCCTTTTGGTGAGGAATTTTTGTGGCCTCTCCAGCTGCTGCAAGTGTCGGGTCAGATACATTCGAATGGGGCATTGTACTCAATCATTGGTCTGATGAGTGATGAGTATAGGAGACTATGACCTCCCTTGATCTAGATGAGAATCCCTTCATGATAAGGTGGGCAATGTAGAAGGTCTTCCTAACTACTTTAGCTACATGGGTGTCGAATGACAGACTACTATCAACCTGGGTCCCCAGGTCCCTGATAACTTCTTCTGTACTCAGTGGATTGCCACCTATTTGGTAGCTAGGGGTAACCTTGTTTTTCGAAGGGTATGACTATGCATTTTTGGCATTTAACTTTAGGCCATGGCTCTGGCACCAGTTATCCATTTCTGTGAGACCCTTCTGAAGGATATCTGTGTCAGATGTGTTTTCTACTATGGCGCCCAGTTTGCAGTCATCTGCAAACTTTGTCAGCCATAACCCTCCTGTGTTTGCTTGTACTTCGGAAAAGTAGATGACAAACAAGAGTGGGCCCAGGACTGAGCCCTGTGGTACACCACTTGTGACAGGCTTTGAGTCTGACATGGCGCCAGCAACTCTGACCCTGTGGGTTCTGTCACTCAGCCAGTTTGCAACCCATCTTGTGATGTATGGGTTAACATTTAAGCTGATGAGTTTTTCAATGATACCCGAGTGGGTGATAAATTCAGCTCAAACTTCACTCCCCTGCCTCCCAACATGAAATATCTACTACCATAACCCCCCAATTATTAGCAGAGAGCAGGTACTGGTGGCACTCACTAAGGCCAAAGACACAGCCTGTATTAGCTCTAACTGTATCCCGGCATGCCTGATAAATAGCTTGAAACTTGAGTCACTTTTCAACTATAGCCTCAAAACAGGCTTTGTACCATGACAATGAAGGACTGCAGTGGTTCACAGGGATTATTAGGCTAACAGCTTAACAGCCCTTACAAGTCTACCCAACATAACCCAATTCTACCTAATATGTGGCCCCTAGGGGTAAGAGGAGGACATAGGTTAGTGCCTATGCCTTGAGTATTTTACAGATTGCACCTGTCCATATGCCGTACCCCACTGTACATAAGCACTACCCTAGTTGTGAATTTGCAATTCCCCATCCACTGATCCAAACTGAATTTGCAGATGGCCTGGGAAATGCTCTGTTTAACGTGATAGGGAGCCTGTTCCAAAGAAGGGATAATCTCCAATGAGACACATCTGTTTCTCCAGCATGAATCACTGACTAGGTTTACATCCCTAGATAAGGTAATCCTCATGCTGTTTGTCTTCCAGATGTGTAGCAGCTCCATCAGGGCTACACTTGTGAGTGCCTTGTAGGTTAAGCACAAGTCAGCCCTTGACACTGGACCCAACCCAGTTTGGTTTCATCAAGGGCAGATCATGCCTACTCAGCCTGGTGGAGAAGGTCACTAAAGCAATGGATGAGAGCAGAATCGTTCACACTGCCTACCTTGACCTGGCCAAGGCATTTGACACAATACTCCACTCAGGCATTGTTGACAAACTCAAGAGGTTAGGTACAAATTCGTATGTCACCCGGTGGATAGACAAGTGGCTCACAGACAGGACCCAGGAAGTTAGAATTGGGGAGTCTACCTCTACAAAGAGGCCAATTAGTACCTCAGGGATTAGTCCTCGGACTGCTCCTTTTTGGCATTTACTTCTCAGAAGTCAAGGCCAATGTCAGTGGTCTCTGGCTGACTAAATGTGCAGATGATTGCAAATTAGAAGCTGTCATTGAATCTCACACTGACACAAATGTTCTCCAAGGGGGGCTGACACAGACAAACTGGTGTCAGAGTCATGGACTAAAACTAAATGCCAAGACATGCATAATAGTATCCTTTGGAAAGTCATCCATCCCTGGTAACTGTCATATTGACAACACACCCCTTAGAGTTGACCCAGTAGTCAGGGACTTAGGGGCACACATAGATAGTAATCTAGCCTTTCATTATCATGTGTCTACAGTGATGAGTAAATCATTCTATGTTGCGTAACTTACTTATAAACAAAGGTATGGCATCTAAGTTCAAGGAAGTCATTGTTCCACTGTATTTGGCATTCATCAGACCTTTCATTGAGTACAATGCTCCCTTTTGGTATGTACCTAACCAGGCATATCCAGTAACTGGAACGTCCTCAGAGGTTCCTCAAAAAAAAAAATACAGGGCATAAGTAATATGTCCTATGGAGACCACCTTAAAGCCCTATCTGTGTATTCTGTCTCCTACAGGCTTTTGAGAGGAGATCTATGCCTGCCATACAGGGCATTGTCAGACACCACTCTGATGGACCTCCTGCATATCCACAAAACAAACAGTACCAGAATTACCCATTCTAAAGACATAAACCTTGCCTGTGATATAAATAGTACCTGCTGGAGAGATGGCTATGTACGTATCTCAGAGACCACCCCATCTATGGAACAGGCTTCCCATCCATGTGAAGCAGAGTTCCTCCCTAATCCAATTCAAGTGCAACTTGGACAACTGGATGGGAAACTGGAAATTCATCCCTGGTTTGGCACCTGTGTCTCTGATGCAAACAGATGACCTGTAAATGGTTCATCTCCCAGCTCCATGGTTACACTTATCAAGGGTATCAGAACTTGTCAGAGATTTGGGATGCATGGTTAGTCTTAAAAAGGCCCTTGTAGTCGTTAGCCTAGTAAAGACCTATGAATCTATAATAGTCATTAGGAGATAGAGTAAAGGGATAGGACTTTTATTCTGTCCGCAGAAATGCTGTTTGCAGCCTATATTTTATTTGTGAGGTATCTCCGAGGTTGCTCCAGCTGTTGCAAGTGCCTTGTCAAATACATGCCACAAGCTGCATTTAACTTGATTATTGGCCTAATGAGGGCTGAGTACAGTGGTCTATAACTTCCTTGGATCTGGATGCTATATCTTTACTTATAAGCTGTACCACATAGAAGGACACTCTTACCACTGTGCACACATGACAGTCAAAGTTTAGGCTACAATCTATCTGTGGACATAGATATCTCACCTCTGAGTCTACTCTTAGGATGTGATATTTATGCTGTAATTTGTGGGGGTATTTGACTTCCTAAAGGGTATGATACTGCATTCTTTCACATTTAGTCTTAGGCTGTGTCTCTGGCCCTAATCATTTCTCTTTCTTTAGGTCCTCCTAAAGGTTATCTAGATTGAGGGGGGGTTCAGTGATAGTCCCCAGACAATCATTTAATATTTAGAGACATCTTAGACAGTTTGTAGAGAAATTAAAGGTAAGTTAGTCTAATACAAACAGGAATCACAATATGAAGCGAGGGGGAAAAAGGCTGATGGTATATTTAGAGAGAGAGTCAGGGAAGAGAATTTGACAGGAAGAAGTAAAGTAAGGAGGTAAAATTTTGAAAGGGAATTTTAAAGAG
>NW_025060610.1:0-5082 GCF_019279795.1 Protopterus annectens | reverse complement strand
ACCATTTTTAGGTGTATTTTTTCTCTATATAAAAACAGGTTGGAAATACAGAGAGAAAACTAAAAATAATAAATGGTAATACTGAAAGTGGCAGTTAAGCCAGTGCTAGGATTGCAGTACCCTTTCATAGGGTTGGTAGTTCTCTGCCATCCTGCAGAGTTTCAGCCTCCTAGCTTTTCCCCTATTGCAGAAATACCACTTTTCAGGGTGTATTCTTCGGTATGTAAAAAAAGGCTGGAAATTCATAGCAAAAGCTAAAAACAATAAATGGTCATACTGAAAGTAGCAGTAAAGCTAGAGACAGGATTGCAGTACCCCTTTGTAGGGAAGCTAGAACTCTGCCAACCTGCAGAGTTTCAGTGTGCTATCTTTTCCCCTCATGGAGAAATACCACTTTTCAGGGATATTTTTCTCTATGAGAAAATATGCAGGAAATGCATAGAGAAAGCACAAAAACATAAACGGTCATACTGAAAGTGGCAGTTAATCCAGAGCCAGGATTGCAGTACCCTTTTGTAGGGTTGATAGTACTCTGCCTACCTGTAGAGTTTCAGCCACCTAGCTTTTCCTCTCTTGGAGAAATACCACTTTTCAGGGGTTATTTTTCTCTAAGTAAAAATAGGCTAGAAATGCATAGAGAAAGCTAAAAATAATAAATGGTCATACTGAAAGTGGCAGTTGAGCCAGAGCCAGGATTGCAGTACCCCTTTGTAAGGTGCAGAGTATTCTGTCATCCTGTAGAGTTTCAGCCACCTAGTTTTTCCACTCTTGGAGAAATACCACTTTTCAGGGGGTATTTTTCTCTTTGTAAAAATAGGCTGGAAATGCATAGAAAAAGGTAAAAAGAATGAACGGTCATACTGAAAGTGGCCATTGAGCCAGACCCAGGATAGCAGTACCCTTTTGTAGGGTGGATCATACTCTGTCCTGCAGAGTTTCAGCCTCCTAGCCTTTCCCCTCTTGGGAAATACCACTTTTCAGGGGTATTTTTCTCTACATAAAAATAGGTTGGAATTGCATAGAGAAAGGTAAAAACAATAAATGGTCATACTGAAAGTGGCAGTTAAGCCAGAGGCAGGATTGCAGAACCCTTTTTTAGGGTGGATAGTACTCTGTCATCCTGCAGAGTATCAGCCGCCTATCTTTTCCCCTATTGGAGAAATATCACTTTTCAGGGGATATTTTTCTCTATGTAAAAAAGGCTGGAAATTTATTGAGAAAGTAATAACAATAAACGACCATACTGAACGTGGCAGTTGAGCCAGACTAAGGATTGTAGTGCCCTTTTGTACGGTGGATCGTAGTCTGTCCTGCAGAGTTTCAGCCTCTTAATTATTTTTCTCTATGTAAAAATAGGTTGGAAATGCATAGAGAAAGGCAAAAACAATAAACTGTCATACTGAAAGTGGCAGTTAAGCCAGAGAAAGGATTGCAGAACCCTTTTTTTAGGGTGGATAGTACTCTGTCATCTTGCAGATTTTCAGCCGCCTAGCTTTTCCCGTCTTGGAGAAATACCACTTTTCAGGGGCATTTTTCTCTATGTAAAAATAGGCAGGAAATGCTTAGAGAAAGCTAAAACCAATAAACGGTCAAACTGAAAGTGGCAGTTAAGACAGACCAAGGATTCCAGACACCTTTGAAGGGTAGATAGAACTCTGCCAACTTGCAGAGTTTCAGCCTCCTATATTTTTCCCTCTTGGAGAAATACCTATTTTCAGGGGTATTTTTCTGTATGCAAAAATAGGTTGGAAATGCATGTTAAATGTTCATAATCAAAGTGGCAGTTAAGCCTGAGCCAGGATTGCAGTACCCTTTTGTAGAGTGAATAATACTCTGCCTACCTGCAGAGTTTCAGCCTCCTAGCTTTTCTCCTCTTGTAGAAATACCACTTTTCAGGAGTATTTTTTTCTATGTAAAAATACGCTGGTAATGCATAGAGAAAGCTAAAAACAATAAATGGTTATACTGAAAGTGGAAATTAAGCCAGAGCCAGGATTGCAGTACCCTTTTGTAGGGTGGATAGTACTCTGCCTACCTGTAGAGTTTCAGCCTACTAGCTTTTTCCCTCTTGGAGAAATACCACTTTTCAGGGCTATTTTTCTCTATGTAAAAATAGGCTGGAAATTCATAGAGAAAGCATAAAAGAATAAACGGTCATACTGAAAGTGGCAGCTAAGCCAGACCCAGGCTTGCAGTACCCTTTTGTAGGGTGGATCATACTCTGTCATGCAGAGTTTCAGCCTCCTAGCCTTTCCCATCTTGGGAAATACCACTTTTCAGGGATATTTTTCTCTATATAAAAATAGGTTGGAAATGCATAGAGAAAGGTAAAAACATTAAATGGTCATACTGAAAGTGGCAGTTAAGCCAGAGGCAGGATTGCAGAGCCCTTTTTTAGTGTGGATAGTACTCTGTCATCCTGCAGAGTTTCAGCCTCCTAGCTTTTCCCCATTGGAGAAATATCAGTTTTCAGGGAGTATTTTCTCTATGTAAAAAACAGGCTGCAAATGCATAAACAAAGTAAAAACAATGAACGGACGTACTGAGTAGAGTGGATCATAGTCTGTCCTGCAGAGTTTCAGCCTCTTAGCTTTTCCCCTCTTGGAGAAATACCACTTTTCAGGGGTATTTTTCTCTATGTAAAAATAGGTTGGAAATGCATAGAGAAAGGCAAAAACAATAAACCATCATACTGAAAGTGGCAGTTAAGGCAGAGCCAGGATTGCAGAACCCTTTTTTAGGGTGGATAGTTCTCTGCCATCCTGCACAGTTTCAGCCACCTAGCTTTTCCCCTATTGCAGAAATACCACTTTTCATGGTGTATTCTTCGCTATGTAAAAAAAAGGCTGGAAATTCATATCAAAAGTTAAAAACAATTAACGGTCTTACTGAAAGTGGCAGTAAAGCCAGAGACAGGATTGCAGTACCCCTTTGTAGGGTGAATAATACTCTGCCTACCTGCAGAGTTTTAGCTTGCTAAAATTTCTCCTCTTGGAGAAATACCATTTTTAGGGGTATTTTTTCTCTATATAAAAACAGGTTGAAAATACAGAGAGAAAACTAAAAATAATAAATGGTAATACTGAAAGTGGCAGTTAAGCCAGTGCTAGGATTGCAGTACACTTTCATAGGGTTGGTAGTTCTCTGCCATCCTGCAGAGTTTCAGCCTCCTAGCTTTTCCCCTATTGCAGAAATACCACTTTTAAGGGTGTATTCTTTGGTATGTAAAAAAGGCTGGAAATTCATAGCAAAAGCTAAAAACAATAAATGGTCATACTGAAAGTAGCAGTAAAACTAGAGACAGGATTGCAGTACCCCTTTGTAGGGAAGCTAGAACTCTGCCAACCTGCAGAGTTTCAGTGTGCTATCTTTTCCCCTCATGGAGAAATACCACTTTTCAGGGATATTTTTCTCTATGAGAAAATATGCAGGAAATGCATAGAGAAAGCAAAAAAACATAAACGGTCATACTGAAAGTGGCAGTTAATCCAGAGCCAGGATTGCAGTACCCTTTTGTAGGGTTGATAGTACTCTGCCTACCTGTAGAGTTTCAGCCACCTAGCTTTTCCTCTCTTGGAGAAATACCACTTTTCAGGGGGTATTTTTCTCTACGTAAAATAGGCTAGAAATGCGTACAGAAAGTTAAAAATAATAAACGGTCATACTGAAAGTGGCAGTTGAGCCAGAGCCAGGATTGCAGTACCCTTTTGTAGGTGCAGGTATTCTGTCATCCTGTAGAGTTTCCAGCCACCTAGTTTTTCCACTCTTGGAGAAATACCACTTTTCAGGGGGTATTTTTCTCTTTGTAAAAATAGGCTGGAAATGCATAGAAAAAGGTAAAAAGAATGAACGGTCATACTGAAAGTGGCCGTTGAGCCAGACCAGGATAGCAGTACCCTTTTTGCTTAGGGTGGATCATTACTCTGTCCTGCAGAGTTTCAGCCTCCTAGCCTTTCCCCTCTTGGGAAATACCACTTTTCAGGGGTATTTTTCTCTACATAAAAATAGGTTGGAATTGCATAGAGAAAGGTAAAAACAATAAATGGTCATACTGAAAGTGGCAGTTAAGCCAGAGGCAGGATTGCAGAACCCTTTTTTAGGGTGGATAGTACTCTGTCTCATCCTGCAGAGTATCAGCCGCCTATCTTTTCCCCTATTGGAGAAATATCACTTTTCAGGGGATATTTTTCTCTATGTAAAAAAGGCTAGAAATTTATTGAGAAAGTAATAACAATAAACGACCATACTGAACGTGGCAGTTGAGCCAGACTAAGGATTGTAGTGCCCAGCACTTTTGTACTGGTGGTGGATGTGATCCTGCAGAGTTTCAGCCTCTTAATTATTTTCTCTATGTAAAAATAGGTTGGAAATGATGCATAGAGAAAGGCAAAACAATAAGCTGTCATACTTTAAGAGAAGTGGCAGTTAAATGACCAAGAAGAAAAGGATTGCAGAACCATTTTTTTTAAGATTGGATAGTACTCTGTCATCTTTTAGATTTACAGCCGCCTAGCTTTTCCCGTCTTGAAGAAATACCACTTTTTAAGGGCATTTGTCTCTATGTCATAGAAATAGGCAGAAATGTAGCAGAGAAAGCTAAAATGTCAATGAGTCGGTCAAATTAAGAAGTGGCAGTTAAGACAGACCAAGGATTCCAGACACCTTTGAAGGGTAGATAGATGAGACTCTGCCAACTTGCAGAGTTTTCAAGCCTCCTGTATTTTCCCTCTTGAGAAGAAGAAATACTTACCTATTTTTCAGGGGTATTTTTCTGTATGCAAAAATAGGTTGGGAATGCATGTTAAATGTTCATAATCAAAGTGACAGTTAAGCCTGAGCCAGGATTGCAGTACCCTTTTGTAGGGTGAATAATACTCTGCCTACCTGCAGAGTTTCAGCCTCCTAGCTTTTCTCCTCTTGGAGAAATAACACTTTTCAGGGGTATTTTTTTCTATGTAAAAAAATAAGCTGGTAATGCATAGAAAGCTAAAACAATAAATATGGTTATACTGAAAGTGGAAATTAAATAGAGCCAGGATTGCAGTACCCTTTTTGGCAGAATTGGATGAGTACTCTGCCTAC
>NW_025060609.1:0-4861 GCF_019279795.1 Protopterus annectens | reverse complement strand
TGCTTTTCATCAGATGGAACTGCTGCTTTAGCAAAAGTGGAGTGAATTATGAACAGTTCCAAATACCAGTCACTTTTGGCTAAAAACCTTCAGTCGTCTGCTAGTAACCTCAAGCGATATATGTGCAGTAACAGAAACCTGGTTTAAGGCTCCAGAGAGCACCCCAGCACTACCAGGCTACAACTCATACCATACATTTCGGCCACAGAACCCAGACCGAAATACAAAAGGCGGGGGAGTATACATATTCATTAAGGATACCCACACCTCCAGGTTAGTGGCACAGCACGATGCTTCAGAGATTATCCACATGCAACTAACAATGGGCAAAACTGCAATTCAAATTGTAGCTTGCTACAGATCACCCACCATGTCCCAGGATCCATATTCCGCATTTCTGGAAACACTGGGTAACATAAAGGTGCTACCAAACACCCTAATATTGGGTGATTTCAACTAACCAAACATTAACTGGGAGAACTACTCAAGTACTAACTCCCTTGCCCAACATTTCCCAGAATTTATAAACTGAAATGCCCTGGAACAACTGGTTAACACTCCCACCAGAGGTGACAACATATTGGACCTGGTCATCACCAACATGGGTGACTGGTGTTCCACATCGGAGATCAACCCCTTGCTGGTTAGATCTGACCATAAACAAATCACATTCCGACCCCACCCCCGGACAAGGAAACCACCTTGAAAATCTTTTCAAAAGCAAACTTCACATTACTTAAGACGGAGGTGGAAAGTTTCAAAGCCCCCATGCTAAAGGATAATGCTGCCCAAGCTGCAAAATCCTTTACTAATGCATTCTACAGGCACCTACAAGAATGCATGGATCATGCTATCCCAAGAAAAACCAAGACTCTCTCCTCCAAGAAATGGAAACCAGTCTGGTGGACCCCTCCCAAAACAAGCTATACAATAGATGGGGGAAACGATTACAGAAATGAGGAAAATCCTAAGAAGGGAAGACATCCCTTATCAGTATCAGCAAGAAACTATGATCCCTCATAAAATCGTCCAAGGTGAGCTTAGAAAGGAAAATTGCCAAGGACTCCAAAGATAACCACAAGGCATTCTTTAGCTATGTGAAGAATCTAAGTGGCAATGCTCAGATCTGCTCAAAGTTAGTGCAGAATGGCACAAAATACACTGAACCAACCGATATTGCCAACATCCTGGCAGACAGGTTCAGTACAAACATCACCCCCTCTCACCCCCAAAAGGGCCCATAACCATACCAGAAGAATGTAGAGCCCCTGAAATCACAGACACTCAGGTTAAAATAGCCCTCTCCAAAGCCAAAAACAAGGCATCAGTGGAACTGGACAGTGTCCCAGGCTGCGTCCTACATGAGCTCATAGACGAATTAACCCCTCATCTAAACACACTGTTCAAACTCTGCCTCTCCACAGGCTACATACCCATAGAATGGTGCACAGCAACAGTTATTCTGCTCCACAAAGGTAGAGCCACAACAGACCCTGGGAACTATTGCCCTATAAGCCTGACTAGCTTGGTCTGCAAGGCTATGGAGCGCATCATCATAGGTTCATAGGTTCATACTAGGCTGTCTGCTCTAGGGCATTTATAACCCTAGCCAGAGTGTGTTTGGCTTTCGCCACCCATTTTAAATTAATTTTGCTATGCCCTTTTTCGAGGTTAGTATACTGTGCCTCTGTCTAACAATGGCACAGAAGTGATCCCGGGTAAACCTACGATCTCCCATCCACACATCAAGATTCCTCTTGAAGAGGGTCAATGAGGGACTCTGCCTAACCTGGACTGGGATTTTATTCCAGAGTGAAGGGAGCCTCTGGGTTATGAATCTGTCCCTCCAGCATGTCCTATTTATTTCAGTGCTGAGTTTCAAGTCTCTCGAGCACGTAGCTCGATGGGATTTGGATTTTCTGAGGTGCAGCATGTCCATTAATTCTGGGTTGGACATGGCTTTATACGTCAGGCACAGATCGCCTATGAGCAGGTGGTATGCCACTGAGTAGAGCTGGAGTTTCTTTAACCGGGCAGCATATGGCATCTGTTTGAACCCTTTGATCCTCTTGGTGAGGTACTTTTGGGGTCTTTCCAGTTGCTGCAGGTGTCTGGTAAGGTAAATCCCAAAAGGGGCATTGTACTCAATTATGGGCCTGATGAGGGATGAGTAAAGAGGCACGATGACCTCCCCTGATCTAGATGTGAATCCTTTCATGATTAGGTGGGCCATATAAAATGTTTTTCTAACCACTTTGGCCACGTGGTTGTCAAATGAGAGATTGCTATCAACTTGGGTCCCCAGGTCCCTAATTACTTCTTCCATACTTAATGGATTGCCACCTATGTGGTAATTTGTGGGCACTTTGTTTTTGCCAAAGGGGATGACTATACTCTTTTTGGAGTTTAGCTTGAGGCCATGGCTCTGGCACCAGTTGTCTGTTTCTATTAGGCTATTTTGGAGGATGCTTGTGTCGGGTGTAGAGTCGATTATGGCACCCAGTTTGCAGTCATCTGTGAACTTTGTCAGCCACAGTCCTTCCGTGTTGGACTGTACCTCCGATAAATATATACCGATCAAGAGAGGTCCCAGGACTGAGTCTTGTGGGACACCACTTGTAACTGGTTTGGAGGCTGATATGGCTCCAGCAATTCTAACCATGTGGGTTCTGTCTTTGAGCCAGTTTGCAACCCATCTAGTGACATAGGGGTTTATATTTAAGCTAGTGAGCTTATCTATAATGCCCGAGTGGGGTATTGTATCGAAGGCTTTTGCGTGGTCCAGGTAGGCTGTGTGGACCACCTTCCCCTCGTCAATGGCCTTGGTGACTGTTTCAAAGAAATCAACCAGGTTTAAGAGGCAGGATCTGCCCTTAACAAAGCCGAACTGGGTAGGATCCAGTGTCTGTAGGTCCCCAATATTTTATTTATGAGGACCATGATGATCCTTTCCATAGCTTTGCAGACCAAGCTAGTCAGGCTTATGGGGCGATAGTTTCCAGGATCTGTTGAGGCACCACCTTTGTGGAGAGGGACCACTGTTGCTGTACACCACTCTTTGGGTACATATCCTGTAGTAAGGCTGAGATTGAACAGTAGTTTTATGTTTGGGTTTAGCTCTTCTTGGAGTTCATGTAGGATGCAGCGCGGGACACCGTCTGACCCCATTGATGCTGTGTTTTTTGCTTTGGAGAGGGTGGCTCTTACCTGAGCATCTGAGACACTGCTGGGATAGATATTTGCCCTTTTGGTGGGGAGGGGGGGGGTTTGCACTGAACCTGTCAGCTAGGATGTTGGCAATGTCTGTGGGTTCGGTGTATTTTTTGTCATTTTGGACTAATTCTGAGCATATCTGGGAATTCCCACCCAGGTTCCTGACATAACTAAAGAAAGCCTTGTGATTATCCTTAGTGTCCTGTACAATTTTTCTCTCTAAGCTGGCCTTAGATTATTTTATGATTGCCCGTAGTTTTTTGCTAATACTGATCAGAGATGCCTTCCCTTTTTGGGATTTTGCTCTATCATGTAGTAGCTTCCTCCTTCTATTGTATAGTTTGTTTATGGCTGGGGTTCACCAGATAGGCCGTCTGCCTTTGGAGGATTGGGTCTTGGTTTTATTTGGGATTGCATGATCCATGCATTCCTGAAGGTGTTCATAGAATGCGTTTATAAAGGATTCTGCGGTCTGGGCTGTATTTTCCACAGGCCCGGGGGCTTTCAAGGATTCCACCTCGGTTTTGAGGAGTGTGAAATTTGCTTTAGAGAAGTTTTTCATGGTGGTTTACTGGGCAGGGGGTGGGGTTGGGATGTGAATATCCAGTTAGATTAGTTTATGGTCTGATCTTACCAGTGAGGGATACACTCCTGGTCTGGAGCATAGAGTCCCCATGATGATGATGATCAGGTCATGGAACTCATTAACAGAGACATTGGGAACCTCCAAGCACTGGACCCTACCCAGTTCGGTTTTAAGGGCAGATCATGCTTCCTAAACCTGGTGGACTTCTTTGAGACAGTTACTAAGGCTACAGATGAGGGAAAGGTGGTACACACAGCCTACCTAGACCTCGCAAAGGCCTTCGACACCATTCCCATTCTGGTATTATAGACAAGCTCACCAGCCTGAACATAAACCCCTATGTGACAAGATGGATTGCCAGTTGGATCACAGACATAACACACATGGTGAGAGTTGCGGGAGCTAGGTCTGACTCTAAACCGGTTACAAGTGGTGTTCCCCAGGGCTCAGTCCTAGGACCCTTCCTGTTCGGCATATACTTCTCAGAGGTACAGACAAGCACAGAACTTTGGCTGACCAAGTTTGCAGACGACTGCAAACTAGGGGCTATAATTGACTCACTGGCTGACACAGACATCGGGGTCTCACTGAGACGGATACCTGGTGGCAAAATCATGGCCTCAAGTTAAATGCCAAAACGTGCATAGTTATTCCCTTTGAAAATAACAAAGTACCCACAAACTACCACATAGGTGATAGGAAATACGGAAAATGTAGATAGTAATCTCTCCTTTGATAATCACATTCCCAAAGTGGTAAGAAAATCCTTCTATGTGGCCCACCTAATCACAAAAAGGGTTTGCATCCAGATCAAAAGAGGTCATTGTGTCCCTCTACTCATCAGTCATCAGACCTGTCATAGAGTACAATGCCCCATTTGGGATGTCCCTTACAAGACACCTGCAACAGCTGGAAAGACCACAGAAGTACCTCACCAAGAGGATCACTGGCCTCAAACAGATGCCCTATGCAACTCGACTGAAGAAACTCCAGCTGTACTCTGTTGCATACCGCCTGCTCAGAGGTGATCTCTGCCTGACATATAAGGTCATGTACCTCATG
>NW_025060608.1:0-5323 GCF_019279795.1 Protopterus annectens | reverse complement strand
GAAATGGCTGAAGCGTGGTTTTTGATGGGGGACAAGGAAAGTCCACTGTTTAACATCTCAGCTAGGTACTGTAAAATTTGAGGTATTTAAGATTCTGACCCTCTTGATTCCAGGCACAAAATCGTTCCATTTGGCGAGTAGTTTTCTAGTAGAAGGTCTTTGGCCTCCAAGATGACATCCTGCACCTCCTTGGAGAGGAGGTCTGTTGGGAAATCAAGGAATTCTCCATGCAGCTAGATTTAGGGTTTTGAGCTGGCTGTGAAGGGTTCTTTAGTTGTGCTGGGACAACAGAAGAGGGACTAGA
Organism: Protopterus annectens; assembly: GCF_019279795.1. Classification (NCBI taxonomy): domain Eukaryota; kingdom Metazoa; phylum Chordata; order Ceratodontiformes; family Protopteridae; genus Protopterus; species Protopterus annectens. The sequence continues at coordinate 5,019 of NW_025060608.1, read as the reverse complement.
GGTAGGATCCATGGTGGGGAATGTGTCAGGCTCTTCAGGAGCGGATACCAGTGTTGTCTTGGCCAGTCTGGAGCAATGAGAATCATTTTCGGCCTCTCTGCTCTGGCTTTTAATAGGACTTTGGGCAGCAGAGGAAGAGAAGGCATAGACTGTCAAGCGTTGTCCAATTGAAAGAAAGTGTCCACTTTCCAGGCCTGTGGATGATAGGTCCTTGAACAAAATTTTTCAACTGGTAATTTCTGTGGGTAGCAAAGAGATCTATGTCTGGCTGTCCCCATGCCGAGTTATCTTTGTGAAAAGTACAGTTTTGTACCTACCATAAATGTTGATGTCCGAACTGGATAGCATCTGCAGTCATAACAAGTGGGTTGTCCTGTCGTCAGGCAGCCCTTCAGTCGGCATTCCAAAGTCGGGTCCGGCTTCGGCTGATGTCGCACTCCACCCGGCGTCATCTCTGTTGGTCTTGGGTATAAAGGCATCAGCCGCGCCATTTTCCTCAGTGTTTCTTGCCCCAGATGCCAGTAGCCCTCTTGCAGGCTAAAATTTGGATAGATGCCAATGTTTCCAAATAGATAGAGGTAAACACAACAATAAGCATGTATGTACATATAACAAACAAATACACATAAAGACTCCCCAACAGCTAGCTATTAGAAGGGTAAACACCCTAGGAGTACCACAGAGGGATGGAGGAGGTAATCCTGACTGCAGATGCTATCCAGTTCGGACATCTACATTTATGGTAGGTACAAAACTGTACTATGTCCTTCATGGATGCATCTGCAGTCATAAAATGGGTAGAATACCATAGCCAACTAGGGAGGAGGATAAAAGTAGATTATGGTGTGTTTAGGATCCCTTGCAGTACAGCAGTGGCAAACCCTGCTCGGGATCTGGAATATAGAGGCAAATTATAATGCTTGGCAAATGTATGCACGGAGGTCCAAGTAGCCGCCTCAATAATGTCTTTGGTTGCCACTCCTCGTAAGAAGGCTGTGGTATTAGCTGTTACTCTTGTAGAATGGTCTTATGTTCTGTGGATTGGTTTTATCTGGAAGAGCCACAACAGTATGTTGTCACATTTCCTATCCACATTTGAGTTGTGTCTATTTGAAATAGCTTTTCCTTCCTTCCTGTTGCATAGGCCACAAAAATTGGTCAGTCTTTCTGCTATTTTTTATTCTGTCCAAAAATATTAAGCAACTGTCCTATGTACATCAAGGTATGCAGTATTCTTTCCCTCTGTTTTGTGGGTTGGGAAAGAAGGTAGGTAGGTGGATTGCCTGGTTTAAAGACACTCTGGATACCACCTTAGGCATAAATGTAGGATTAGTCCTCATGGACACTCTATCTTGGTGGAAGATTAGGAAGGGTTGCACTGCCATTAAGGCCTGTAGTTCTGAAACCCTCCTTGCTGAAGTAATTGCCAGTAGGAAAGCAGTTTTCCATGACAGGTGTTGTAGGTCTGCTGTTGCTGCTGGTTCAAAGGGTGCTAGTGTCAACTTTTCTAGCACAAAGTTTAAATCCCAAGCTGGTAATGGTGGTTTCCTTGGAGGTTTTACATTCTTGATTCCTCTGAGGAACTGCCTGAGCAAAGTGCGAAAAACAGGGGGTATCAAAGCTGTATTCTGCTGAAATAGCTGATGCATGTATCTTGATGGAGGAGTAGGACAGGCCTGAATGAAGAAGTTGCCAGATACTCCAGAATGTTAGGCATATCTATGTTTGACACATCTTTTCCTCTTTCCTACCATGACAAACCTTTTCCATTTTCCAGCATAGTTCCTTCTTGTTGAAGGTCTGTGCTTCAAGAATAATGTCTTTAACTCTTTGGGAAAGTTCTGGAATAGCTGCTGTTATGTGATGTTCCATGCAGTCAGTTGCAAGGTCTTTAGGTTTGGATGTATGATGCTGTAGTTGTTCTGAGTTAACATCAAAGGCATCAGGGAATTGTCCACATATTGTTCGAGACATGCTCCTCAGTAGTGGGTACCAGTGTTGTCTTGGCCAGTTTGGAGCTATCAGGATTATCCTTGGGCGTTCTTCCTTGATTTTAGTAGTACCTTGTGTATCAAAGGAAGAGGCGGGAATGCATATGCTGTTAGGCCTTTCCAGTTGAAGAGAGAATCCACTTTCCATGCTAATGGGTGGAATGTCCTTGTGCAGAATTTTTGAGCTGGTGATTGAGAGGTGATGCGAATAGGTCTATCTGTGGCATTCCCCATTTCTTTGAGATGGTCTTGAAGATGTCGGGTGAAGCTTCCATTCGTGGGCATCCAGTGGTTCTGCTTAATATGTCTGCTAGGTATTGTTTTTCCCCTGGTACAAATATTGCCTGTAACGGAATGTGGTAGTGGATTGCCAGTGTCCACAGCCCCAAGGTCATTCTGCATAGGGGTATGAATGTGTGCCTCCCTGTTTGTTGATGTACCACATGACTGTGGTGTTGTCTGTCCTTATCATCAACTGGCCCTCTTTGAGAAATGGTTTGAACTTTTGGATTGCCAGTTTTACTGCCAGCATTTCTTTTAAGTTGATGTGCAGTTTAAGTTGATCCTGTGTCCACAATCCTTGCGCATTTGTCCAGCATGTGGGCCCCCCATCCTAGGTCTGAAGCGTCTGTTGTGATGGTCTGGCTTGCTTGACATCTGCGAAAGGGTAGGCCTGGGTTTGACTGGCATGCCTGAGCCCACCATAGGAACTCCTGTTTTAAGCATGGAATTAGTGGGATTTCTGTTTCTAGACTGTGTCTGTGTTGGGACCATAAATTCTTTAGGTACCACTGTAGTTTTTTCATATGTAGTCTGGCAAATGGAACCAAGATTATGCATGATGCCATGAAGCCCAAGGCCTGCAGTACTTTTCTTGCTGTTAACTTGTTCAGTTTTGTTAGTGCCAAGAAGTATAGAGGAGTTCTTTTGTTTTTCTGTAGTCAGGAATGCCATTTGTTTTACTGTGTCCAATTCCGCGCCCAAGAATGTCCTTGTTTGGGATGGTATCAGCCTTGACTTTTGTAAATTGACTGTGTATCCCAGTGCTTGTAGCAAGTAAATGACCCTTTGTAAATCTGTTGTCAGCTTGCTTTTGTTGTCCCCTTGTAGCAGGCAGTCGTCCAGGTATGGGTAAATTTGAATTCCCTGAAGTCTGCAATGGGTGATTACTGATGCCAGGCATTTTGTGAATACTCTGGGCGCAGTAGATAAGCCAAAAGGCAATGCTGAGAATTGATAGTGCTCTGATCCAGCAAGAAATCTGAGGTAACTTCTGCAGATTGGTCGAATGGGGACGTGCAGGTATGCCTCCTTGAGATCTAGAGTTACCAGCCAAGACTCCTTGCCCAGCATGGGAAGAAGTTGCTGTAGGGTCAGCATTTTGAATTTTGGGACAATGATGTATGTATTTAAGGTGGACAGGTCGAGAATTGGTCTCCAACTTTTTTCCTTTCTTGGAACTAGGAATAGTCTGGAGTAGAACCCCTTTCCTTGCTCTGCTGTTGGCACTCTTTCCACAGCTCTCATGTTTGCTAACTCCATTATCAGGCGTAGAGCCTCTGTTTTTTGATTTGGAGGTAGATTTGGCATTCCTCTTTTGACTGGAAAGGTGTGGAAGTGAAACCGGTAACCTTGATCTATGGTTTGTAAAATCCACTTGTCCTTTGTTATGTAGTGCCAGTTCTTTGAAAATAAGGTTAACTTTCCGCCTAGAGGAGCTGCTATTTGTTCCCTGGTAGGCGGATTTAGGGTTAAGTCACTGTGGTTGTGTTGATGTAGTGGCAGTGGCTGTGTCTGTGCCTCTGTTGTTACCTTGCCACTGTCTTCCTCTGTAGGCACCTCCTCTGGATTGGTTTCTGCCTCTGGGCGTCTATTCCTGCCCTTTGAAATTTTGTGGAGTCAGGAAAGGAGCAATTTTGGCAGGCCAGTTCCTGCTAAACCTTGGGGTTGAACCTGCAAGAAATCTTTAACAGTTTGAACAGATTTTGCCTTTTCTTCCATTTTCTTCATAACCTGCTGGGCAGATGTACCAAACAAACTTGTCTTGTCCATAGGAGCATCTAGCAACTTAGCTTTAACATGATCCGGTAAAGCTTGTTCCTTTAGCCATGCATGCCTTCTTATCACTGTGCCTGTCATGGCTGATCTAAATGAAGCCTCCAGTGCATCATAGCCACATTTTAAGGAATGGTTGCTAACCTGTTGTATGTTATTTACCATCTCTAATACATATTTCTTATCAAGAGATTCATCAGTGGTTAGTTTTTAGTTAACTGATCAACATAAACTCTTGGTATTGTATCATGTGAATCTGACAGTTTAAAGCTCTTCCTGAGTGACTAGCTGAAGTGTAGACCTTTTACCCCATCTGTCTAATGACCCCCCCTTTTAGAAGGAATAGGGTTTTTTTAAAGGCGGGTACTGCCTTGGGACCCTGGGATATAGTTTCTGGGTCTGCGATTGGAGCCTTGTAAAGGTGGTGATGAGTATCTGGCACCCTGTAAAATCTGTCTGGTTTGGCAGGGGCTGGGGTAAAGAATCTGGCGGGGCAAACATCATTGAAAGCATCATCCACCACAGAGAAAAGGGGGTATAGCTAAGGGCCTGTGCTGTGGGAGGTGCAGAAAGTCCTAAGTCTTTTCTGGAGTCTAAAAATCCTGTTGCTGCCATTGGAACTGTTCTGCATGGCATGCAAGGTTTCCCCAAAAGGGGAATTCTTCTGGTGGGGAAGCAGCTGGAATGGATTCTTCAGCATCAGAATCTTCAAAAGGGGGGAGCCTCTGGCTGGTCAGTTATGTCTGATTCATCAGCAGAATCATCAAGAATGGACCCCCCCCCTGGGGCCCTTTTTGGGGGGGGCCTCTTTGGCCCTAGGGGGGGGCCCTTTTTTTTTTCTTTCCCCGGGGCCTTTTAAGGGGGGGCCCCCCTTGGTCCTTTTTGGGTGAGGGGAAAATTTTTGAAAAATTTCCTCTTTTAAAAAATTTTTTAAAGGGGGAAATTTTTTAAAAATCTTTTTTTTTTTTGGGGG
>NW_025060607.1:0-5247 GCF_019279795.1 Protopterus annectens | reverse complement strand
TACTCTGGTGCCAATCCGGGATCTTTCCATTCTCAACACCTTCTGGTACCAAAATTCAAAATGTTCCTACACACTTTTCCTTGCAGCCAGGATGCCTGGTTAGTCACCCTAGACAAGGAAGCCCATCATATAAGGAATCATGCAAAGATTTACATTTCAGGGCAGGGTCTACTTATCAGTTCTTTCCCTTCCTTGGCTTATCTCCAACAGGTACAAATCTGGCTCCAGCCATTGTATACTGAGGCAGAGAAATATCCAAATTATTGGACACTGCCTGATTCAGGTGGACAGTTAGGAATTGCTGCTGCCCCCCATTTGTGAAAACCTTTCACCTCCTTGGGGTACACCCCCAAATGAAAAGAAATCAAAACTGGTCCAGTCAAAGATTGTATTTCTGGCAAAGCTTGGACACAACTTCCCAGATGGCATCCTCACTCAGAAAACAAGTCTATCTGACAGACTATTAAAATGGCCACCAGAACCCAGCTATCTGCAAGAAAAATGCTGCAAGCCCTAGGGTTCATGGCCTCATGTTTTGGGATTCCATATGCAAGACTGCATATGAGAACTCATGGATAAAAACCCTTTTGTTTGGGGTACACCTGACTGTTACTATTTTCTATGTAGGATGGGGAGGCACACCTGACTATTTCAATTTCTACAAAGGATTCACAACTGACTGTTACTATATTTCTGTCCGATGGGGCACACCTATTTCTACATTTCTAAACAGGATTGGGGCCCCTGACTGTTACTATAATACTATGTAAGATGGGTGGATACAACTGACAATTATACAAATTTGAACCAAACAAAGGTGCAATAGTGCTTGTAAGAAACTATAAACCAAAAAACTATATGTTGTAGAATACCCATTATAACACCAAATGGAATTAAACCGCAAAATGAATTCTTTGTGTATAATAAAGAAGTATTACTAACTATGCTTTTTTGGGTTTTCCCACACATTTGCTAGGTGTGTACTGGTATGTGGTACTCCATTTCAGTCTGTAGTCTTACCTTGTGCTGGCTAGAGGCATACCAGTGTACTCAGATTTTAGCTTTTAATTACCTAAAATTGTTTCTGACTTCCTAGCTTCAGAAGTGACATCCTACTGCTTGACCTGCTGTAGTCTGTCTGTGGCCTGGGATGACCATAGGCCTCATTCAGAGGCCATAGCATAGCATTTGTTTGTGTTTGTCTACACCTGTCCAGCTGGTGACTGCTGTTGGGTATGTGACCGACTGGCATATGTGAGTCACTTACCTTGTGGGTGTCCCAGTATTGAGGGTGGTGTTGCAGGGCTGCCTATGTTGGATGCACATAGTACACTCACTACACATGGTTAGGCAAGGTAGTGTTTGGCATCCCTTTTACTGTATATGATAGTCAGAGAGGTGTTATTCCGGGTCCCTTCCATGTCAGTGTATGTGCTATGCATTGCCTCTTGGGCCAAAGGCATACTCACCTCCTTCTGCCTACTGAGGCAGGCTCAGGTTGTTCTTCCTGAGTCACTTTGAGCCTGTGCAGGCCTTGGCAATGGTCTGTTCCCTGGCTGTTCCTGCTGCAGCTGTTTCCGCAGGATCATATTGTGTAGCATGGCACATACATAGGTTCACTGGGTCATAGGTTGGTACTAGGCTATCGGCCCTAGGGCCTATACAAGCCTAGCCATAGCAATTCCCTGGCTATTTCTTCCCACACTATTTACTTCCCTGGGCAGGGCGACTGACGTGATCCCTGGGATGAATTTCCTTTCTCCCATCCAATCATCAAGGTTCCTTTTGAAGAGGGCCAAAGAGGTGCTCTGCTTGACATGTATGGGCAGTCTATTCCAGAGTCTGGGGAGTCTCTGGGTCAGGAACTTATTCCTCCAGCATGTTTTGTTTATTGTGATGACAAGATTTAAATCCCTGGAGCATTTGGCTCTGAGGGATTGGGATTTCTTTAAGTGTAGCATGTCCAACAGCTCTGGGTTTGACATGGCCTTGTATGTTAAGCAGAGATCACCTCAGAGTAGACGATCTGTGACAGCGTATAGCTGGCGTTTTTTAAGGAGGCCAGCATAGGGCATCTGATTTGGGCCTGTGATTCTTTTAGTGAGGCATTTCTGCGACCTTTCCAGTTGTTGCAGATGTCTTGAGAGGTACATACCAAATGGGGCATTGTATTCTATAATGGGTCTAATGAGGGATGAGTACAGTGGGACAATGACCTCCTTTTTTCTGGATGAAAAGCCCTTAGTGATGAGGTGTGCCACATAGAAGGATTTCCTGACTGTTGTGGCGATGTGGTTATTGAAGGTGAGACCACTGTCCACCTGTGTCCCTAAGTCTCTTATCACACTTTCGGTGTTTAGTGTACTGCCACCTATGTGATAATTCATGGGTACATGTTTTTTTCCCAAAGGGGATAACTATACATTTCTTGGCATTGAGCTTGAGCCCATGGCTCTGGCACCAAGCATCTGTTTCTGTAAGGCCCTTTTGTAGAGTATCCACATCATTTGGGGATTCAATAATGGCTCCCAGTTTGCAGTCATCTGCAAACTTTGTTAGCCAGAGTCCCTTAGTGTTGGCCTGTACTTCAGAGAAGTAGATGCCAAACAAGAGAGTCCCAGGACTGAACCCTGAGGTACTCCACTTGTCACTTGTCTGGAGCTGGATTTGGAGTCAGCTACTTTTACAGTGTGGGTTCTGTCAGTAAGCCAGTTGAACCCATTGAGTGATGTAGGCATTAATGCCGAGCTTAGTAAGTTTATCTATGATTCCAATGTGGGGGATGGTGTCAAAGGCCTTGGTGAAGTCCAGATAGGCTGTGTGGACTGCCTTACCCTCGTCCACGGCTCTGGAGACTGATTCTAAGAAGTCAATAGGTTCAGGAGACAAGATTGGCCCTTCACAACCCAAACTGGATGGGGTCCAGTGTTTGAAGGTTGCCAATGTCTTTGTTTATAAGTTCCATGATAATACATTCCATGGCCTTGCAGATCAGGCTCTCAGACTGATGGGGCAGTAGTTCCGGATCCAAGGTGGATCCCCCTTGTGGAGTGGATAACTGTAGCTGTGGCCACTCAGTGGGCATGAAGCCTGAGGTGAGGTATCATTAAACATGACAATTAGGTGAGGTGCCAGTTCATTTTGTAGTTCATGTAGTACACAGCCCGGGATGTCATCTGGTCCCATGGATGCTGTATTCTTAGCTTTGGAGAGTGCGTTTTTTTACCTGTGTGGCCGTTATTACCGGAATTTGGCAATCTTCCGGTATTGAGATGGGCCATTTAGGGGGTGAGAGGGGGGTGAAGTTGGCACTGAATTGATCTGCCAGGATATTGGCAATATCCTTGGGATCAGTATATTTAATGCCATTCTGTTGTAGCTCAGAGCAGATCTGAGCATTGCCATTTAGATTCTTGACATAGTTATAGAATGCCTTGTGGTTGTCTTTGGAATCTTTGGCAATTTTATTTTCGTAACTAGCTTTGGAGGATTTTATGAGGGATCTCAGCTTCTTACTGAGGCTGGTAAGGGAGTTTTTTGCATCCTGGGATTTTCCTCTTTTCTGCAACTGTTTTTTTTCTTTTGTTGTAAAGTTTGTCTATGGCAGGGGACCACCAGATTGGCTTCCTTTCTTTGGAGGAGGGCATCTTGGTTCTATTTGGGATGACACGATTCATGCATAATGGATGTGCTTACAGTGCCTTAGTGTAGGATTTCAGCAGTTGAACTTCATTTCCGCCTGCATGGGTGTCATGAATTTGTAACTTCTGACTTGAGTAGCATGAATTTGGGCCCTTTTGGAGAATTTTTATGGAGGTTTCTTTACTGGGGTGGGGTGGGATGTGGATGTTAAGGGTGATTAGCTTATGGTCGACCTGACCAAGGGTGACCATAGGTGTGGAGCATCGATTTCCCATGTTGGTAATGACCAGGTCTAGGATATTGGAGCCCCTGGTGGGACTATGGATTAGATGATCCAGGGCATTGGAATTTATGAATTCCAAGAACAAAGGCAAAGGTGTTGGTGCATGAGTAGTTTTCCCAGTTAATGGCAGGGTAGTTGAAATCACCCAGTATTAGGGTGTTTGGTTGTATATTAATATTTTCCAGTATGTTTAGAAAGGTGTAGTGAGAATCTTGGGGCATGGTGGGGGATCTGTAGCAAGCTACAGTTTGGATTGCAGTCTTACCTAGTGTTAGTTGCACCTGGAGAATTTCAGATGCATTGTGTTGGGCAACTAACCTGGTGGTGTGAATATCCTTGGTGAATATGGACACACCTCCACCTTTAGTGTTTCTCTCCTGGTTTGGTGGCTGGAAAGTGTGGTAAGTGTTGTATCCTGGTATTGTAGGGATGCTCTCTGGAGCCTTGAACCAGGTATCAGTTACTGCACAGATATCAATGTTCTCCATTTTTAGGAGTGCCTCAAGAGAGTGCATTTTGAGGTTTAGACTTCTAGCAGTGAGTAGCATTACCTTCAGATTTTGCATGCTTGTACCTGTTACAGTGGTGGTGGTTTTGTCCTTTGAACTTTGCCTAAAAAAGGCACTATAGGGGTGGCAAGAGCCTTAGCCAGTAACCTGAATCCCAGGGGAGACAGGTGCAGACCATCTCTGGCAAAGCATTGTGGTCTATCGATCATGTCGTCCAATGACAACAAAAGCTTAGCCAATTGTTGAAGTCAATCATTTTGTCCTTATATTGTGGTATCATTCTGGGTGAAGGCAGTATGCTTCTCAGGGCTAGAGTCATACCTGCCTGGGTCACATGATCCGAGAGCTCTTCCATGTCTCTTTTCATGTAGTCCAAGGAGGTACGTCTCAAGTCATTCACTTCAACATGGACAATGACAGAGTCATATTTGTACTTGTTGTGGAGTGACTTGAGTGCATGCATTATGTAGTGGATCCTGGCACCCAACAGGCAGCTGACTGTAATTTTCTCCTTGTTCAGCCTGGTGAGTGGGACATCAGTGTGCCTGACTATAGAGTCACCTATGACTAAAGTGTTAGGTCTTGCCTTAGGGGCTGTTGCTGGGTGGCACACTGGTGTTGTGAGCTATGTGACACTTTGGTTGTGATTGGTGTTTGTTTGCATTTCAGCTGGAGGTCCTTGTTGCTTGGGCAGGTTACAGTTAAGGGCCCTGCATATGTGGATTTAGTGTTGCTATGTGTGGGTGTTGGTGGTGTGAGTTTAGAAGGGCTATGTGTTGCTTGAGGTGTAGTGCAGGTGTTAACCTTCCCTTG
>NW_025060606.1:0-6523 GCF_019279795.1 Protopterus annectens | reverse complement strand
ACCCAAATTTAAAAAAAATTTCCCAAAAAACCCCCCCTTTGGGGGGGCCCAATTTAAACCCCACAAGCCCTTTGGTTTACCGGGAAAAATTTGCCAATGGGGACATCCCACATGGTCACCTAGTGGGGATGCAGGTTATGCACTGGAGCCGTGGCTGATGACACCCATCAGAAACGCACACACCTGAACAGGAACGCCATAATGGGGCCCCGCACAAACACTAATGTAATAGAGCATGTGTTTGGGCTGCTCGTCAGGGTTTCCCGGGTGCCTGGACACATCTGGTGGAGCCTTGCAGTACTCACCAACTACATGTACCCAAATTGTCATGGTAGGGCTACATAATATGATTCTGCAAAAACAGCTGCAGCAGGACCAGCATAGGGCCGGGACATACAGCCCCCCACCATTGCCAAGGCCATCACAGGCAGAGCGTGACTCAGAGGAGGAACAACCTGAGCCTGCCCCAGTGGGAAGAGGGGGGGGTCCCCAGTATGCCCTGGCCTTGGCAAAGAGGCAACATAGCACATACACTGGCTCAGTAGGAACCCTGGGAATGATACCCTTTTGACTCACTCAAAAGTAACAGGGATGCCAAACAGGGCACAACCTGCTCTCAAACATGTACGGGGAGTGTAGTATGTGCATCAAGAGGCAGCCCTGCAGCACCACCTGAGGCATGATTGCCATGTGTTGCAATGTAACACCATCTAGTATATGCAAACATGAAGACCCAACCTAACATCTCACCCTAACCAAGCATGATGCCACACTATGAAGACAACAAGATCAAGTACAATAATTGGCTGGGGTATTGCTGAGAAGGGGAACAATGGCTGACAGCCTGGGCTGACATGCCAAAGACATGATCCCCCACCTGCTGGGGATGGCACGCACCCAGCACACCTGGCTGTGTAGATACTGGCAAAGGCTGTTGTCACCCCACTGTGCCTGGGAAAAGGTAAGCTGGGAAAAACAAACACACCACCATAGGTAGCACAAGGGATAATAACCTGGACTAATGCAAACCCCAAAGCCAGAAGTCTAACCTGCAAGGTGCATGCAGACCAAACCCAACAGCATGGAGAATGGTAATATGTGTTCTGTAACAGAAACCTGGGCAAGGCCCAGAAGAGCACCCCAATACTACCAGGTTATGCCTCATACCATGCTCTACAGCCCAAAACATGGAACACATGAAAAGGAGTGTGGCTACCAGTAATTTCAGGATAACCACACCCCAGGTTGGTACCACAGCAGGGAAACAGCATGGACTATCCACGGGCAAGCACTGTCTCAAACTGTGTACCTGGAAGCCCTACAGACCACACACACAAACCCAGGTACCCCAGCCAGCCTTCCTGAAGACACAGAGTATGAATGTCTCAACAAATACCAAAAAGGCACACAAAAGTATGACATAGGTGGCAATCCATTATGTATGGAAGAAGTAATCAGGGACCTAGGGACACAAGTGGAAACCTGTCATGTGACACTCACATTGCCAAGGTGGCCAGGAAGACCTGCTATATTGCCCACCTTAATTGAAAGGATGCACATGTAGAGCTACAGAGGTCACTGTGCCCCATACTTTCCCCATCAGGCCCATAATCAAAAAATGCCCCAGTTGGATGTACCTTACCTTACACATGCGGGTAGAAAGCCCCCAAAATTTACCCCACCAACGGATAAAGGGTCCAAACATTGACATCTGCAGCCTGGCTGAAGAAACCACAGCCCAATTCAAAAGCATACTACAGCGAGGTGTTATGCCTGATGTAAAAGGGCCATGTCCAATCCAGAATGAATGGACATGCTCCACTGCAGCCCCAAATCCAGCAGACACACCACAGTGAGATATCTGAACCCCACACAAGATTAATAGGAGGGCGGGGGGACAGATCCATAACCCAGAGGCTCCACACTCTGGAACAGAATCCCAGTCCATGATAGGCTGAGCCCCACACAAACTCAACAAAAAAACCTGAAGTGCATGGGAGATAGTGGGTGTACACTCCCCCTGTGTCACATCTAGGAAAGAAAACCCCTTTGGGGGCATAATATGCACATTGAAAGGGGTGTTGAGCCCCACACACAGTCTGTCCATGCTCAAACAAGGCCAGGGCAGATAGCCTAGTATAACCTATGAACCTATGAATACAAATTGTGCGGGAAAAAAGGATTAACCACTTCCACCTGATGGTAGGAACCATGGTGATAATCCACAGATATGCTCTGCAGCACTCAATATCACAAACAATACACCAAACCCACACACATTGCCAACAGCCCAACAGTTTCCCTTAAACCCTCCCACCAGCACAAATGCCAAATATCTATCCCGGGAAAATGCTGGCCCCTGACATTGCAGATGCTGAGGTAACAGCCAGCATCCACAAAGCACAAAAAGCATCAATGGTACCAGATGGTGCCCTGGGTTGTGTCCAACAAGTACTGTAAGAAGAATGGAACAGCAAATAGCATTACGCACTATCAGTCCTACCACAGGATATGCCCCAAAGAGCAGTTACAGCAACAGTGGTCCCACACCACAAAGGGGTGCCTGAATGGATACTGCAAACTATCACCCCTCAACCCGACTATTGGTTGGCAAAGTAATGGAGAGGATGATCATGGACCCCATGAATAACAAATTGGGACCTACAGACATGGGCCCCTACCCAGTGGGGTTCATAGGGCAGATCCTCCCCCTTAAAATGTCTGACTCAGGGAAACATGCACCAAGCCATTGAGGGGGGAATGTGATCACACAGCCTATCTGGACCTTGCAAACCCCCCATACAATACCTATTTGCAGATAAGCTCACCAGCCTAACTAAAAACCCCCTATGCAAGTAGATGGTTGCAAACCAGCTCAAGGACAGAACTGACCGGCAGACATGCAGCCAGGGCAGCTGCAAACCAGGTACAACTGGATCCCACAAGGCATGGTCCTGGGACCTCTTGTATCTATATTTTCACATAGGTACAGGCCAACATGGAAGGACTCTGTCTGAACAGGTTTGCAGAGGACTAAAAACTGGCCACCATAGGACCCTCCAGCTGACACAAGACCTAAAAAAGGCAAAATAGAAACACAAGTGGTGCCAAAAACATGTCAACAAGCTAAATGCAGAATAGTGTATAGTCCCCTGTGGAAACACAGTACATGGCCAGAAATTACCACTAGGTGTTAACCCAGTAAGTACATCAGGAGCAATAAGAGACCGGGGGCAAAGGTGATATATCCTGCAGGGACAACCATGTGTCTGTAGTGGTTACAGAAACATACCATATACCCACCTAATCATAAAGGGGCACAGTTTGGGTTAGGAAGGTCAAGGGCCTCTCATCCATCAGCATCCTCACAATTTTTACAATGGCCCTTCAGGGATGTACCGCAGACACCTGCAGCAACTGGAAAGACCACACAAATACCCCACCAGGAGGATCAGAGCTGTAACAGATGCCATGTGTTGCCTGATAAAGAAACTGCAGCTCCAAAAGTGCCATACTGCCTGGCTAGGTGAACTGTGCCTGATGTATAAGCCATGACCAACCTGGATCAATGGACATTTGGCACCACAAACACTGAATGCTGGTGACCTATGCAGCTGACAGGCCTGAACCCAGCACAGACATAAACAGGACATGCTGTCCGATGCCCATAACCCGGGCCCACTCCACTCACTAAACTCCCACTACAGGATATCCGGGGAGCCCCTGGACTGTCATCCAGAGGAATCATGATGACTGGATGGGAGATGGTGGTTACCCTGGTTTCACCTGTATGTAAAGGTAGACAGAGGACACACAACCATGACATATGTCATGGCAAACACCAGTAAATGTGTGTTGAAGGACAAACACTCTCTGACTAGCATTACAAAGGGAAAGGGGCACATGGCCATTGTTTGTCACTGTCCACAAAGTTGGGGAATACATTAACAATGTCAGACAATCAAGTACTATGCTGTCCATATCTGAACAAAATGCAACATGGTCATATCTGCACAACTGGCCTCAACCAGTCTGGTGTTCAGAAATATTACAAGCAGTGATAGGACTGAAACCCCCTTTTACTGTCCACCACAGTGAAAGTTCTGCACCAGTACACTATTCAACAATACAACTTTTTGGGCAGCAGGAAAGGATGATGACAACATGCAAAATATCCATGGCGACCCTGAGGCACAGCATAATGCCTTTTGGGTTTAGACACAAAGCAGTTGGGGGAAAAAAACCAACCTAGAAATCAACTGGCATGTGAATTAGATAAAAAGAAAGGGTGGCCCCGTAACCCAATAAAAATAAACTGGGCATGCTCAAACTTAGGATGACGCAGTAGTTAACAAACTGGGACTTTGGGCCCGGCCCCCCCAAAACAAAATTGCCCCTGCCCCAGTAAATTCAACAAGACAAAGAAAACGGACCCCCAATCAAACATTCCCCAGTACACAGTTTTTTAAAAATAAACGGAATAAGAAAAAAATAATTTGGAACAAAATTCATTGCAAACATTCAAGTAACCATGTTGTTAGAAAAAGAAGGCTATCCCCAATTTTTGGGCCCCAAAAGTAATGGCAAAAAGATTTGTCCCCTTACTATGGGTAAGTGAATACCCCCACCTTTTGTCCCAAAATACAGAAGTTTTCCCAGTTTTAAAGGGGCCCCCTTTCATAAAAAGTTTGGATTTGCCTGGCAATTAAAAGTGGGGGGTAGGGGTTCCTGTTAAGGGAAAATCCAATTTACAACCTCTCAAACCATTTAAATGTAGCACACCCATAAACAGCAGGGAAAATTCCCAGTAATGTGGCCCCCGGGGTCTCACAAGTGTCATAACATAGTTAGTAGGGTTTGAATCCTGCTCCAGTGTTTTGTGTGTTGGGGAGGTGTGCAATTCCATGGAGAAATGTTTTTGGCAACTATTACTACACAACACATGCTGCATATTCCACTGTCTAAAAACTGCTGATGTCAGCACCCTATAAGTACAGCAGGGAAAGCAATCCCCAGTAATGAAAAAGCCTCTAAACTCTCACAAGTGTCATAACATAGTTAGAGGGTTTGAATCCTGCAAGTGCCCCTTTTGTGTGTGTTGGGGAGTAGGGGGCAATTCCATGTGTATGAGAAAAGTCCCGTTGCAACTATTACTAAAAACACATGCTGCATATTCCACTGTCTAAACACTGATGATGTCAGCACCCTATAAGAAAAGGGGAAAACAATCCCCCCGTAATGAAAAAGGGCTCGCTAATCTTTTTCACAAGTGTCATAACATAAGGTGGGTTTGAATCCTGCAATGCCCAGTGAATTGTGTGGGGAGTTTGCAATTCCATGTATGAGAAATGTCCCCTTTGGGAACTATTACAAAACACATGCTGCATATTCCACTGTTTAAAAACTGATGATGTCAGCACCCTATAAGTAAGCAGGAGAAACAACCCCCGTAATGCAAATAGCCCCCTGCTATGCCTCTCACAAGTGATAACATAGTTAGGTAGGGTTTGATCCTCAGAGTGTATTTTGTCAATTTTCCTGTGTGGTTTTTTTCCCCAATATTCACACAACAATTCATAAATTCAATGCAACATGATGATTTTGCCCCCCATAGTACCGGAAGAAAGCCCCGCCCCCCAGTAATCAAATACATCGCAAAATTTCTTGGGGTTTTTCATAGTTAGGTTAGGGTTTGTATCCCACCCCAGGGCATGTGGGAAAATTGTCCCCATGTTTGTCAGGTGGTGTTGTCCCATTGAGGGTTTTTTCCCTAGCAATGCAAATGAAAGTAAGTTTGTGGGCCATAAATAAAGTACCTGTATGGAGTTCCCATTAAGGTGTTGGAAGCAAAAATGGTTTTAGGAACCCAACCCGGGGATGGGGGGTGGGGTGTGCCCGGGGCCTGGGAGTCTAACCCCCTGTGGTTTTGGGGTTTTGGTTTTTCATCCACCAACCGGGGATCTGAGGTCCTTTTGGATAATCCCCTGTTTGGGGTTTTATGGAGGTGCAAACATGTTGGTACCCCTGTGGGGTGATAGTTGTCCAAGCATGCAGGAATTTTTAATGTAAGGGAATTTCCCCGATGTCTTGAGGTTTTAATGCTCAACTTCTTTAGTTCCATCCCTTTTTATGGTTGTAGAGCCTTCATACCCATGTGTAGAAAGGCCCAAGTGGGTCCTGTAAGGAAGTGGTTGTCCAGCATGAAACCTGAAGGCATTACCCCTTTGTGTCACTGAAAAAAACTTTTAGAAAAATTTTCCGTCCACAATTTTGGGGATTTTTTGAGGGTGGGTCATCCCGGGGTTCCGTGTGCCCCGTGAGGATGCCCCAAAAGTACAGGAGGGCCAGAGGGTTCACCACGACAATGACTGAGATAACTCCTTAGGACCCGTATGCTTTTTTTGGGTACATGTGCGGGAGCTATTTTGCCACCTTGTTACCTGGGGCAGGCCTTTTTTTTTCAAAAGGGGTACCCATAAACCGATGGGGGGTACCTTTCTTTACAACCCCAGCAGGGGTTTTT